>NW_009912622.1:0-55902 GCF_000696875.1 Nestor notabilis | reverse complement strand
CCCCTGCGTAGATCTCCCAAGCTCCCTTCCAGACTAGATTTTTGTTGGTTGTGTTATTTTTATTTCCTGTTAAATGAAAAAAAAAAGAACCAAGAAAACCACCACAACCAATTAGCAAAATTTTATCAAACTTCTAGTCAGATAGCTGAGAGTAAGCCTTAATTTTCTGACATTCTCCTTAGACTTATTCAGGCTATGAGATTATTCTAGCTTTTTACTTTAAGAACTTTTTTCTCCCACCCACTATGAATGCCAAGCCTGTCAATCACGCTAACAACAACAAAATACATATGGGACAGTTTAAGGCGGAAGAACAGACATGAGAAACTGCTCGTTTAACTTATTTGGAATCAACTCCAGCACACGTGCCTGGGAGAAGAAAAATGAGTATATGGTAAGTCATGTTTCTTTCATTATTTTTTATAAAATGGGAAAAAAAGAAAGTGACCATGATTCACATTTTATATACAGTAATACTTCACTGAGTTATTTTGCTCAAGTATCTTTTCCCCAAGAGCAGTGTTCCAGTGTTACATCCAGTAAAATAAGTTGCTTGCAGCTGCTATGGGTTTTTGCAAAGCAGAACTTGATTTTGAAAGTTTTGAAATAAGTTTAACACATTTAGCGCTTGTGTTCATGAAAATATATAGTTGTATTTAGTATTTAGTAAGAAATGCCAGTGGTATGATCTAGGAATAAGGTTTATAATGCTTATTAACTATTTCTATGAAAACATATACTGAGAACTGACTTTATGAAACTCCAAGAAGCTGTAGCCTGTAAAAACATGCCTTTTATGTGGCTTGCGTGTTTCAGAAAGTAGGAAAAAATCATTGAAATATATATTGCAAAGATGTGTTAACTCTGCTTTATATACAAGTTATGTATGAGAATGAATTTCTATTCAGGTCAAATTACCTAGTGTATAAAATGCACGCAAGAACTGAAGATTTCTCTGAAATCTGGTGGTTCTCATGTACTAGCCATCATTTTTACTTAGGGCTCCAGAAAAAAAAAACCCACTAAATTTCCCAATATATAGAATCAGATTTCTGCCCTTTTTTTAAGAAGTGAAATTGTAAACAGTAGAGATGAAAATGTTAATGTCACCTGTTAGATATAAGTTTAAAATTACATATTACACTCTGCACATGCACCCAAACACATTTTTAACTCTGCCGGTACCCATGCCAGATCAAGATGCTCCAGGGAACATCCAGTAGCAAATGAGCACGATCTGCCCAGGACTAGTGCTGGTTGTCAGTCAAGTCTCTACAATCTGCTTGAAAGTTATGTGTAGGTACCTGGACTTTTGAAGAAAACAGAATCTGTGGCCTGTCTTTATTTGGTGGACTTGAAGCCTCCGTATTCTGCTCAAGGTTTCCCCCACAGCCAACATGTGTTCAAGTTAACATATTTACTTGGACTGCATGAAAGGTGATATACTGCACAGAGTAACTAGAAGTATGAGGTAAATAAGCAGAATTGGTAACCAAATCTGGGGTCCTCCTAGCCAATAATTCTTGAAACAATCCCCTTGAGAGTAGTGGAAAGCAAGTGTAAGTGCATGATAATTTTCTCCATTTTTGTTGCACACACTTAAGGAAAGAAAACTATAGCATTGATCAACATCAGCATCAAGAAACTAGCTACTGACTTTTCAGATAAGCCTCCTCGCATACCTGTTGGGTTTTGTTGTTGTTGTTGTTGTTGTCCTCATTTTTAACGTAAAACACAAATGGAAAAATATTTCTTGCGAGCTAAAATCCCTGTAGTTCAACCCCTTCTGCTACAGCCCCTTTGGGAACACAGAACTGAATATAACTTTCCCAAAAAGATCTCTGTCTCTCGCAGCGAAGAGGTGAACTCCGTAAGCACTGGCCTCTTGAGAACACTCTCCTTACAAGCCAGAATACAAATTAGGGCAATATCAGCACAAGCAGTGGTAAGAGAATTAGCCAGAAGTTAGTGCTGGGGCAGAGCAATCAGAGAGAAGCCAGGTGGGGCAGTTGGAGTCCTGGGCACAGGAGGTGGGTGAGCTGGCAGGGCAGAGCTTCCGCTCACACTGAAGACTACCAGGCCGTGTAGGAACGTGCCAGTGGAGGGCAGCAGGCAGCAAGGAGCAGCTCCTGGCATGCCAGTATTCCTGAAAATACTACTGGCCTAATGGGCAATGGTAGGAAGCAGGGGAGTGGGTACTGCTGGCAGCATGCACTGAACTGCAAAATCCTTAGCACACTATTTTTAATCAGCCTTTGAGATGTTCTGAACTGCTTACACCTACTCAGTAACCAAACTCAGCCTACACTACATAAATAACAACTTTGCTGTGCTTCACCTTATTCATGTTTCACACCTGATGCCATCTGTTATTCTGCGGTTTCCCCATTGCAACCTTTAAACCTGCAACTCACATATCTCCCACCCAGCTGCTTCCCACCTCTACAGTACATGAAGACCCTGGTGTATAAGCTGACAATTACTCCTGCTCTCAAACTAGGCAAACAAAATTTCTTGAGGAATACTTGAACCTCTTTCTCCTGAGCCTTGCACACTGTAAAAGAGTATCACTCCCTCCTGTCATCCAAGGAGATGTTGCCCCCCCACCTTGGAATAGCTCAGAGCCAACACTATGAAACATTAACCACTATGAAATATGAAATTCAACATCAGTTTTCTTATAGTGTGCCACCAGGCACTTGGAGATTATTCTGAGGAAGCCAAGTTTCAGTTGCAAGAGCTTCTATCTCAATTCTGCATTTCTGAAATTCCAGGAGTTGAGTTTTGCCAGATTCAATGTTCTGCAGAGTCACAAGATAGCAAATAGTTAAGAGTAATCACTGGCGACAACTGACCTGTCTGTCACTCTAACAGTAAAAGAGCCACGCAAGAAAATTTGAGGGATAGCAGATGAGACATTTCAACTTAGCTGAAATCCACTTTAATCTTTGAACATGTGCCCCAAATCCATTTTGCACTGGGAAATAAAGCAGGAAGAGTAATTGGAAAGCAGAATATAACATTCCTTGGTCTCCAGCCTTTTATGGAAGCTTTCATATTTGTCCTGTTGCAGTGACTCAGAACTGCTGAGCAAAATAATCTCGGTTTGTTTCAGCAGCTGCAGCTGCATCTTTGCAATTTTATTGCCCATTCTATAAAGTAATATGTCTCAAGCATTTCCCCCTTGCTCCATTTTAGAAGATGCACCCTGCCCCCTTCTCCAATTTAAGAATTGCATATGCTGCTCCTCTCAAACTGGAAGTGCATTCTGTGTTAAAGGTGAAGAGGCAGAGAAGGGCTGTGAGTGGGGCAGGCATGCAGCTCAGAGGAGATGGCTGGAGGGACAGGGGTGGGAAAGGGCAGAAGTGCCCATCCTGAGCCTCATCTGCTCTCCTCCCTCTTGACTCCATCTGAGCCCCAGCCTCCAATAAAAACATTTGTTTTCCTCCTCCTGCAGCCCAGAAGTGATTCCTGGCTGTGCCTGCCCAGATCATTGCACATCTCCCTCCCTAAAGGACAACAGACATGGCTCCAAATTTAGGAATCATTGATGTAGCATATATCATACATACGCATGCAGCATATGTAGAAACTACACCCAAACCAGTAAGTCCCTGAGTTCAAAATAGTTGGCGACTGAGGGAATACTATGGAATTCTTACATGCTTGCCCTGTTTCTATACAGCTTTCTACGTAGTTCACTTCCGATCACAGTCAGCAAATAAGACACCGGACTGGATGAGCTTGTGGTCTGACTCAGTACAAGCATTTTATGTTAGCCCTACCTTTTGAAAAGATAATGTAGCACTGGAATGAATTTATTGAGAATTTGTTCTTTAGCAGTAATTATAATGACAGGAATAAGGAATGAGATTCCTCGATGTGACAATACGGAAGTAAAATTTCTGCAACTGAGCTCTGGTTTTAATGTCTAAACACCACAGCAGAATATGTCAAAACCCACAAGCAAAACAAATGCAATCTGAAGGCAGATCCAAGCAGCTGGATCAAGGAGTTCAAGTTAGGCAAGAGACAGCTACCACTAATTGGTTTTGTATAGATATGAAAAATCGTTGCCATATTTAAACCCCTAAGATGGTGATGGCAGAAATAAATACTTTATACACTGATTTTCAGCAGAATTTAACTAATTTCAGTAATGACAGATATTTGCATATGTTGATATAATAACTTACAGTTTCCTTATACTGGAAAGAGTCACTCACAGAAGAATATTGGTACTTCCTAAATCACCTTTTATAGGCGTTCACTTTAAGTGAGCAAACAGGAAAAATGTTGCAAAAAGGACTTCCTCCTAGGGTTTCTACAACAGCTCAGTAAAAGCCAGTGAAGCTACAGTTCAGTGTTACTCACAGCTCGAGTCTTTCTCACTGTATAGCAACATGGCCACAAAACTACCATCTCAAGAGGAATTTGAGAACTGGACAGCTTTTCAAGTCGCAGATCTCCTAAGACAGGTACTGAATGTATGTGTAACACTTCAGACAGTCCAGCCTAGCTAACAGAAACTCTTACTGGATTTATTTTTGAAAAACAGGTATCTTACCCTAAATCTAGCACAGATATTCTAAAGTACTGAAAACAGATTAGTCAGCAATTGTCATCCCCAAGAATTTACTAATTTTACGTGTTTCTTGGTGCTCTCCTGGTTTTCCTAGAAATCTAATTCATAGTAGAAGCTGCTAGCTAAGATCCTCTACATGGCAAATCATATAAAAAGGTTTGCTCACAGGGTATTTCTTATAATAGAAAAGGTATTTCATGCCCCAAATTATTTCCTGCTGGGAAGAAATAACTGTTTCACTGAAAGCTGGTCTGCATTTTATATTTGAATATCGCTTTAGAATTTACAGCTTGTCAATAATAATCTACTGTTCATCTTTTATTTCCAAAGCATATATACCGACAGTAGTTGCTATATGTCGTTTAAATTTAAGGTTCTTTAGGTTTTATTAGTGATGGTGGTTTGGTGGGTTTTTTTATTGGGGGGAGAGGGGGTTGTTAAATCATTCCTTTGTCTGTTTGTATATTTCCTAGTTCTGCAGTGTCAATTCTAGCATATGTAAAATAACCTGAATTACACAAAATAGTCATCCTTTCACTACTTGGATAATCTCCTCTAAGATACGTAAAATACATCCTCTGTGATACATCCTTTTTTCAATATCAGATTTTTTCCTTGTAAGTACTGAATACTATGACTCAGGCTTTAGACTTCTACCTGTAGCTAACTTACACAATAAATGCCATTCATTTTGATATATGGTCTCATTTTACATTCCTTTTTGAGTTTTGTTTGTTTGGGGTTTTTTTTTAAATGCAGATTTCTCTATATAATTTTATATATAGGATCTATCTGTCTTATGTTCATCCTACTTCTAAATGTAGAAACACTGATCTGTTCCAGTACCCACTTTACACCAATAATGAGAATTTGACAGTAAGATTTCTCAATCTTTTCAATTGACGGAACATACAAGCTTTTTCAAGGAAAATAATAGAATGTAATGAAGTGTTTCTACAAGATTCCCATTTGTAGCCATGTATAAAGTAAGCCAAAGTTTAAAATGTTCATGATGCATTATTATTTCTCTGTTTTGTCTTGTGCATAAATACATATGCCTGTTCATGTACAAATTTGAAAAAAAAAAAAAACAAAAAGCAAACAAGCAAACAAACCCCACAGTTTTAGCATCCAGATGTATCACAGGTGGGTCACTATCCCCACACTGAGAAAGCTGGTCTGCTCTATGGAATTAATTCGTACTGTAATTGATAACATATCAGCTAAACTGTGAACTTACTACTGTGAACAGCTACTCAGAGGATTAATTAGCTCAAAGCCTTTCAGCTTAAAGGCAATCAGACTAATTAACAGAAGATATAATGATTTTAAAGTACCCTGCAATTCTACAGCAGAATACAAGGCAAAAAATTAATAACAATTGTTCAACAACTCAGAGGCTTCCAGGGAAGTATCAGCAGGCACACCGTAACTACTGGCTTTGTACTTGTTAAGAGAGACTCTTCCAACTTCATAAAAAGCTGTCAAAGCCTGTGCTTACATTCACATCACTGATTAAAGCAGCTAAGTGATCTAATTACTATAGTATAACCAACATTAAGTACTTGGCCATTCTGTATATCAAAGATTAGCACTACGGAGTAGCAGCCATTTGCCTGCAGCCACCATGTACAAAGCTGTTCCTGCTACCAGCACTCCAGAGGACCTCAGCACCAGACGCTACCACCATTTCTGCAGTCAGCCAACGTGCCAGGGGCTGGGATAGATCTCCCCTGCTCCAAGACTGGCCATACGTATGCATGAACCCTAAAATAGTGCTGTTATGGTTGCAGAAACAAGCCCTCAAAATGTGCCAGAATTGGGATTACCTCTGTAACCTGAATTTGCCCTCGTTTACATACATATCATGATAGTCTGTAGTTGCTTCTTCATGTACTACCTTTTCCATTTGCAAAAACCTTCCTTTTTCAATGTAGAGAAACCAGTATGTTTGGGCAGTACTCTGGTAATTTCATTACAGAAATTGTAAGGTGTGCAAGGTCCGTGCTTGCTGAAAAAGAGAACAAATTCATGGTAACACTGATTAATTCTGCCTTGAAATATCAGATTCTGTCACTGCCCCAGCATTTTAACCTAAAGCCATGCAAGTCAACCAGAAAACACGTGATTGATAGTTCTGAGAGCTTGACTTGAAATTCCAGGCACCAATTTGCAGAAGTGGTGAGAGGTGAGATTTGCAACCACAGTGGCAGCTCTGCTCAGAAAACAAAAATGCCAAAATATTGAATATGCAAATATACATGTATAGCTCACAGATCCTAAATAACTATAATCAGGCATACAAAACCACGGACACTGCATGTGTTTTATTTCTCATGCCCTCTATTCCCCTTACTAATAGTTTTCATCTCACAAAAAACAGTTTAAAAAAAAAAAAAAAGAGAAATAAGCAGTTAATGTTTCTGAAGCATCTGGACAATAAAATGGGTGCTGTGGAACAGCTCAGAACAAAGAAAAGTGTGATTCTGAATACAAAGAAGGTTTGAATACTGCACAGTACAGGTATACAAGATAGCAGACAAACAGAGAGAACTGAACAACACAGTATATCAAAGGGCAGTTCAGGAAAGTCCCATCAGTTTCTCTGTGCTGGACTGAGGCTGGGTCTTCTAGAACAGATAATACTGAGGTTGGTGCCATAATATACATGTACAAGGCATATATGCAGTGCAATTTTACCATTTCCTTAACTTTGTCTTAATGGTGTTTCCAAGACAAATTTTTGTGTGTCGTAACTACAGTTATTAACTAGCCATTTCCATCCTCATGAAAGGCATTTGTATAAAAAAACCAACTTCAGTACTAAAAAATAATCAAATAATTTTTACTTTTTTCCTTAAGTGAACGTAATAATGGAAACCTGTTAGCCATGTGCATGTATTTCCCTGTTATCTTGCTTCTATGCTGTAATTGCAATTACACTGAGATACTCCATGTTGCATTCAGAGTTTATCTACTTCTTCTGATTGATGTGTAGTCTAGTCCCTGTCCTCAGCACTGATCTTAATGCTGTGGAGTTAATCTATTCGTAAGAAATGAAAGGTTCTTTGGTCATCACTAAACACAGTAGTGACACATCTGCTTGTCTGACAAGCTAACAACATAAAAGAAAAATAGTAAAAATCTAATTTTACTTTACACAAAGGTTACATGCTTGACTAACAGCACAAGACAAAACACAAAAGCAGACCATCAGAACCAATAACTGGAGATAAAGCAAATAACTAGAAATAGATGACCAACAGCCAAGAGCAGAAAGTGTGCATTACATTGATTCTTTACCTCTCCACCAACATCAGTGCAGCTGATGGCAAATTAACACATCCTACAACCAAGCATTAGTCCAACACACACAGCGATCCTCTCCTCTGAATCGTGATCTAATCTGTATTGCAAATGAGCAACTCTCCCACTCATATAAAAGAACAACTTATAAACTCAAGTATATTGGTATATAGGCCAAACTATGTGAAATTTTGAATATGAAATTTTCATATCAAAAAAGTAAATAAAATACACTTCAAATGTTTTCAAGTGTGATCAGTTTTAAGTATTCTAGAAATAAAGAATAATATTAGAAAGGCCACATAGAAATATTTATATAAGAATTTATTTTCACTAATATTTCTCTGTTAATGTCCAAGTTGGTAATTACTGCTACAGAAATTTACCGCTAAGCATTACAAATACTAAAACTCATTTTAAGTGTGGTACATTTTTAAATAATGGATTTGTAATTTTTGTACCACTTTCACAGAATTATAGAATGGTTTAGGTTGGAAGGCACTTTAAAGATCATCTAGTTCCAACCCACCAGGGGTGTCCAAAGGGTGTTCAAAGCCCCATCCAGCCTGTCCTTGAACACTGCCAAGGACAGGGCAGCCACAACTTCTCTGGGCAATCTGTTCCAGTGTCTCACCACCCTCAAACTGAAAATTTTCTTGCTAATGTCTAACCTAAATCTCCCGTTTCCATACATAACAGTGTAATTTCATTGAAAAGCCAGGCTAAACCATCTAGCATGCAGTGAGATTGTTAGGACATCTTCAGCCCTGCTCCATTCCTTACTACTTTTAAGTAAAGGAAATCCAGTGTGTTCACTTTTTTCCCAAATTATTATTAAGTTTCTGTCATAAAAAGATACTACTTCTGGACATTCACTTTAATTTATAATCAACATCAATTTTCTTTAAAAAACACCACAACCATGTTACAGAAAAGAAATCCTGTTTCTGAACCTGAATTCTTTCCAGCAATGCCCATCTATCATGGGAGCTGCAAGACACACTTAGTCCAAACGTTTGGTGCTGAAACCAAGCTGCAGCCAGAGCATACAGACATTGGTAAACAGGCATGTAACAGAGCTTTCTCTTAGATAGCCTTAATTTTCCAGCAGTCAGTCATATAACCACTTCCTGAATTGATTACACAGCTACTGATGAACTTTTGTCACAAGTTACCTTTTAACCTGTTTCTAACGCTGGCTTCCTCTTATTCCATAGCAATTAAAAGTTCCACAGTGTATTTCTGTTGAGCTCCTTGTTCCATTTGTGTTACATTTGCTACTTCATAATTCCATCTTATCTACTCCATTCATGATACTATCAGTCCTGATCCCCTGTAATCTTTCTTGCTAAGAAAGCAGTAATATTGTGTCTTATCTCTGATGTGGAAGTCACTACCTGTTTCTAAGCATTACAGTTATTCTGTCCAATACTTTTTTTCTAATTATCCATGTCAAAAAGTATAAAAATTTCCACAACCCCAAATATTTGAGCATGGGAATGTAATTAGTTTGTTTACAAATGTCAAGTTTTATACTTTTGTAATAATACTACTTTTTCTCACCTCAGTTTGGAATGCCTGAATCTGCTGTGGTTGTAGAAAAACTGGGCATGAATGGATCTCATTTCTTGGTAAGCAAATATTTCATAAGAGTTGTCATTCAAGCATATTTCAGCATGAAGCTTGTATTCCTTACAGTGCCAGGAAACAATGTGACATTTTTCTTCCTCATACACACTTCATCAATTGCTCTGATTTTCCATTTTAGTGGGTTGATTTACATCTCCGACTCGAGGAACGCCCCTACACAAGAGAAACCCAGCCAGCCCTTCTGTCCCATCAGAGAATGCGCAGATACATAGAATCAGCCATTAGCACACAGCACATAGTAGGCAATGTCTCATCAAATATGACTTAGAGGGATTCAGGGCTTTTTAAAGAATTTATTTTTTTTTAAGCCATTGTTTACATAATAGCTTTATCATAAAACTTGCATGATTAAGAACATTTACTAGTATAGAATTCTACATGAATTTTACAATAAAAGCTTACAGATACCAGGAACAATGTCTGAAAAAAATCTGATAATGTCCTGTATTGACCTTTGTAGAATTTTTTGCATAAGAATGTGGTTAACTGATTGCAACTAATTAGAAGAGAGGAATAGAATAATGTCTTGAACTGAGGCGAGTCCTCTACCACTAATTCCATTTGCGTAGGCACGGAAGTAAAATACCTTTAAAATCTATTTGAAAGGTAAAATAATTGTTGTATTTATGCACTGCAGAGAAATCATGTTTGCTTGGCATATAATTGCTCAAAAAAAACTGTTTCCTGGATGCATCAGGAGTTACATCTGCTGATTACGTTAACAAGGGCTTCAATTCTGCAAAGCAATTCATTAGACCACAGCTACTCCGGTGCATGCAGGTTCACTTTGCTTAAAACTGCACGGCCACAGAGTAAAACTGGGTTTTACTAACAGTTCATGCTGGTATTGTAGGGCTAACAAAGCCAAATACAGACTGATTCCTGTCCTGTTCACACACTATTCACTGAATCATTAAAGGTGCTGTAATCCCCATTGCTGTGGAGTGAAATTAAAGCTAAGAGTGAACATATTAGCTTCTTGTGCCTGCTGCAAGTAAATCTGCACAGCAGCAGTGAAAAAGAATCTGACAAATATTTTCAGATATGAGTAGTAACCTAATCAAAAAAGGAAGAGGAACAATGAATGACCTCTGGCGATGGTCTGTGATACAAAAGCAATATGATTAAAAATGAAAGCATCTGCTAGTATGTTCTCCTAATATGCATTCTCTTTAACACATCTTTAAAGATTATTTTGCACTGCAGAAAACATGTCAGTGTTTGTGTGATACAATGAGCAGCATCCATTTTTGATGGCATTGTAGAAAAATTGAGACAGGTCTCATACACTGGTAGTAACCTTCCTACAGCTTTCATGTGTTCTTTAATTGATTTTTTTCACTAGCATTGTCAACATGATAAATCTGTATGCTTGAAACAGAATTAATTATGAAAATACTAAAAAAAGAATGATTAAAGAACCTGTATTTTGCTATCATTAATAGCAATATTTGAGAAACTACAAGATGCTGTTCTATGTACAAGCTAATATGTATATTAACTTGTAAGTAATTAAATCAATATTCCAGATTTTTTATTCCAAGCTCCTAGACTAGTACACAAGAAACCTATACTATTCCAAGAATGAAAATTCCTTCACTGTTAGGAGGTGTCTAATTTCAAAAGAACACCCTTAATAGATCCACCTTAACAATACATGACAGAGTAACCAGGTGGCTAAGGTACACACTTCCACTCAAAAAATCTGAGTTTCTGTCTACACCACTTAAAGCACGATACCTTAACTAGATCAACTGGTTTGTATAGAGGCGTCTGGAAATCCAAAATTCAAAAATCCTGATTCTCTTACTGTGTCTGTATATTATCCTTGGCAAGAACATTAGGTTTTGCACCTCAGTTTATCATCCATTTATAAGGGGCATATGATTTATTTCACTACACACTGGGGAAAAGCTGCCCATCTATCACTAGGCAGCAGTGAACAACATTAAAAAAAAACAGCCTTCCCCCCCAAAAAAAAACCCACCACACAACACAAACCGTAAAACAAAACACTTGAGGAAGTCTGATGCCATCTACTCAATAGGACTGGCAGGTTTACCTTCACACATTAATTATTTTTAAAAATCAAATACAAGCTTGTACCTACACAAGTGTGCACAGAGACACTATGCACATGTGTAGACGTTACAGTATCTGCACAGTATTTCTCTGTGTCTACCCGATGTTAGTTGGATATTTAGATACAGATCTGGTTTTGCTATGAGATCTGCCAGGTATCACTGGACAGAAAATTCCCTCTAGTCTGGCACATAAAGAAGAAAGCAATTCTGTGGTGTCTTCCATGCCAAAGTAGTGAACTTTTCACACAGTCAGAGGTACAATTTTCTGTTTTACCTTTGCACAGTCAGAAAAACTGCTTTCTGCAGCAGCACCCATGGATGAAAAACATGTAAGAGTGCCCGTGAGGGCTGAGAGGACAGCCTGAGTAGAGCCAACTCAATGCCTTCCAGTAGCCCTTCACAATTCTCAGACAAGTTCTTCTTACCGTAAAGCTTCTCCAGCCTGCCCAAACCTCTGCCATGGCACTGACACCTTAATCACATGCAGCACAGACTTTTTGTATTAGTGAGATACGCCAAAATTCAGAGAAGCAACACTCCTATGGGCAGGCAGTGTGCTGGCCAACTGGTGGGCCTCACTGGGCAGAACATTACCTGGAAAGCAACACGTGCCAGCAAGGTGCTGCACTTTATCACAGGGCATAACCACCTGCACACCAGATGTGCTTCTGTTTCCTGTGTGGTTTCAGTGAGGCCACTCATCTTTTTTATTTTTCCATAGAAAGAATGTTGTCAAAAACTAGGGAAATGCTGCGCAAAGTAACTATCCTAGAGCTCAACACAAAACTTCTCAGTGGGCTTTCCTGCACAACCCATCCTTTGTGTCAAATGCAAACTGCATTTTATGTGAAAGTGAATCAGCTGGATTTATCAATACTAAGGTCTTTTTGAAGTTTAAAATGTTCAAAGTCGACTCATGCAGGCACTGTATCCACATAATCTGTGATAAATTGGCCACAATACCTTAAATCAATTTTTACTGGTTTCAGAATAGAAATAGAGTAATCAACATTTATATAGCCATTTCTTTGAATATTTCTTGCCTTTGAGTGGCTAAAAGACAATCACATTTATAGCAGTATTATGTTCTGTTTCATAAACATACTGAGTATCGAACTGATCTTTTCTAGGAAACAAAATTACAGGCATTTTATAAAAATTTAGAAGTAATAGCTCTTCTATTACATTTCTGTAGAATCTAAAAATGCAGAAGTGTGGTATATTAGATCTGAAGTGTACTGTGCATTTTCATTTTTTATCAGTAGTACCATACTTGTGATACTTATTCAATATGCAGGTCACATCTGAATGGTGCTAATTCAGTCCTAATGTGCAAATCAGCATTTAGCCACAGCTGCACTGCACAGAACATGTTATATTCTCTCTTGCTTTTTAATATCTGAACTTGCTACACTGTACTCTGCTTTTCAGTTCCCTCTAAGAGTAGGTTACTTGTATGATGGAGTTTTTAAATTGTTTTTAATTCCCAGACAGATTGAAAAAGATGTAAAAAGCCAGTGAATTTTGACTTGTACCTCAGAACTGAAAAAAGGTAGACTTTCTTATTGGATTTGTAGATAGAATTTACTAAAAGAATTATTGAACATACCAAAATAGTCAGACATTGATTCTGAACAACTTTTGTGTTCTCCTCTTCTCTTGCTCTTTCAAAATGTGTTTCGAATTGCACGGCTGGAATGTAAGTGCCTTGGAGAAAACCAGACCCATTTTCTTCACCAGTACACTACTGGGGATTTTTGAATAATATTTAGAGAATGGAACCTGCGTCTTCCTGTGGGAGATTCATGCCTCCCTGCCAGTGCAAAACACTGCCAGAGCCTGCCAGGTTCAACTCACTGAGGCTGTACTTTAACATCCATTTATGTCAGCACTGTACTGGCACAAAGCAACCATCGTCTCACTTGGATGCTCCTTCCCATCCCTGGAAGGCAGAAGCAGCAGATAGGAAAGGACAGGAACCACATTTGCTTTCTCTAGTGACCACAATGACAGAACACACCACGCCTAGAGGCTCTTCTTGCTATGTTAATGCTGCAGAGTCCCACAAGACCTTAATCACTTCCCCACTTTCAGCTAAAAGAGTGTTTCTCAATATTGCCAGTGGTATTTTACCAGCATGAGGTAGGGGAATAGGTTGAAGGACAGACTAAAATTGGTTTGGGCTGCTTGGATATCTGTTAAGAAAGAGCTAACCAGCACCAGGTTCTGTTCAATCTGATCTGACATCCACCCATCCATCCATCCATCCATCCCTCCCTCCCTGTATACTTAGTTTCACAAATAAAATGCAGACCATGAATGTCTTCAGTTCCCAGAAGACAAGGGAGGCTGGGGAAGGGGGAGGAGGGGGCAGGGAAGAGTTCCACAGAAAGTGATATTACAGAAACACATACTTTCAGCTGCAAAACATTAGTAGGCCATGTAAATACATTAATTTAATTGTCTTTTTGCACAATTTCTACTCCTCTGACATTCTTTCCTCCTATTCACATTTTCGACCAGCTGATACGTATTACCCTCTTCCCAGCACACTCTGCTGGGGCTGAGCCCCACTTTTCCCCCTTCACTTCACACATCCTTGCTTCCAACGCCTAGTGTTTTGCTTCCGCTTGGTTTTTAGCCAGGGTCCTCCTTCTCTTTTCTCCTCAGTCAGGTCTTATTGTTCATGAGGGAGTTGGACAGTCATGGGTGACATGGTTTAGTGTGTGGTGTCCCTGCCTATGTGTGGGGAGTTGGAACTAGATGATCTTAAGGTCCTTTCCAACCCTAACTATTCTATGATTCTATGAAAGGAAATTTCTCCTCTTGACACTTCTCATTGATCTGCAGTCCTAGGGGCTTTCTTCATTTCCATCCTTCACAGCTGTAGAGGTTCTCCGTCAGAAGCAACTGACCAGGCTCAAATATGAATGCTATTTTTTCAGAAACACCTTAATTTCCAGGTATTTTTACAGGCTCTGGCTCACTTTCTTGATGAAGAGCCTAGATAGAGGTAGGAAGCAGGCACCTTATGAGCTTGAACTCTTTTGTGCAAAGACAAGTGATGTTGGCACCTATCAATGTAGCAAGTGCTCTACAGATTTTTAAAACACTGGTAAAGCTGCTTAAAAAAGGAAGTTTCTCAGGGCAGATGGAAATTGAAAAGTTTCTCCTCAGGGGAGATGGATGCAAGGCAATAAAATAGAGGGCAGAAAATGTAACAAAGAGCAGAGAAGTGCAATCTTTGCCCCCTAGCAGTTCTCGCAGAGCAATGCAGAGGGGCTACCAGCAAAGGGACAGTTAGCAAGAGCTTCCTAGGTCACCCTGGACATCATCAGTTGTCAAGTATGGAGGGGTCTGGTTCTTTTTCTTGTTGTTTCTACCGCTAAAAGGGAGATATTTTACAGTTTCATGTATCTGCTGCTTAATCAGTCATCTTCAATTAAGTAGTAAGGTACAAGGGCATTACATATTCATGTATCTTCACCAAAACATAAGGCAACTGTAAAGTAAAAGCAAAATCTGCAAATTTATCCTTATTCTTCAAAAAACAACAAAAGACACATATGAAGACAGGTTACTGAACGTAGATGTTTCTGAAATCCAGGCACTGTGAAGTTATGCATCATTATCTGACTCTTAAGAAAAGTGATTTTAATGATCAATTTATTAACTTCAAAATATATTAATATTAGTAAACACTCAAAAGAAAATGAGACTAAGATAAAGTCAAACATCCCTATCACCAGATTCCCATGAACGTTAGCTTAGAAATTGAATTTGTATCCAATCATTCTGAATTATTTTCCTGCTAAGTTTTTTTCAAATATCTCAAAAGCAATTTAATAAAACTGTCTAATGCCATGATCTAGCAATGTAATCCTCTGGTAAGAAATCCCAAGCCAGCGCAAAAGTATTCATAGCAGGAGCGGCCCCCTAATTTTTTCTGTAACAGAAGAACATTTCTATTCATATCTCAAATGCTGCTGCCAGAAATTGTTTGAACTTAAATTTGTTTAACATAGTAGCTGCTAATGATGGGAAGTGCTTGTCTACTTTTCCAATCTTTAAGCTCTGGCGCACAACAATCCAATCAAATTCTAAATGTCAAATTAGTCATAATTACGTGAAATATAGATTAAAGAAATACATTTTGATGCAGAATTCTTTGTTCTTAAAGTTTATTGATAATTTTAAATATTATTAAAACTATCCTTGAAGTTTTGTGGACCTTTCAAATTCAAGGAACACGAAAAAGAATGTGAGAAGTTGTGGAAAACTTTATGCCATTGTGTCATAGTTTCCAACACTGACTTTGTAAGCCTTAGTCTGAAAAATAAGAAAACTCCACAGAGTCACAAGCTTTCCAGTTTTGAACTTCCTCCCTAGTTTCTGCTTTATTCAAAAAACCTAGTTATATAAATGCACCCCCTCTTTAGGCACAATTTGTGACTTCAAGTATCTTCATTTTGGGTGCTTTTATACTCTTTCCTTCCTGAAAAATCATTATTTTTTTACAATGTGTGCAAGTTGGAACTTCACAACACTAATGCCTAAATTCATTAGCCATTTTTTAAAATCTAGCCAGAAACTATAATCACTCTCCCACTGTTAAATACCAGCTGCTAACCATTCCAGAAATCTTCTAGAGTCCCTAAAATGTCACTATTTAGTCCTTCTGCTTTCATATTAAGCTGTTTCAAATACATGGCTATACATTCCTAATCCTTCACTCTTTACTTTATCCTTGAAAAGGCAGGTGGGAAACTGACACCAAAATGCCAAGTTCATTTTATCATTATCATTATCTGTCTTCCACACAAGCTGATCTTACAAAAAAAAAAAAAAAAGAAAGAAAAAAGAAGAATCAGTACACAAAGGAGTATTGTAAGTTACATAAAGATTATTTAATGAAATAATTATAAGTTTTCGTGAGCAAGTCCCACAGGAAGTCAGCAAAATATCTCAAACAGAGAAAACAACTGGTTTTCTCTTCTCCTAATACGTATTTTTCTTACTAAAATTACTTAGACACATATACGCATGTGTAAGAGCGGACCAAATGTGTCATTACGTACTGATAGCTGCAGCTTTGGCCATGCAAAGTTACTAAACTAGACAATTATAGCCAGTTTTGTCTGTGTCACTCAAGATATCCAGCGGCTGGAAAACATCAGATGACTGTGGCTTGTAGAGCATTTGAGGAAGTCATACATTGTGCATTTCTATTAATGAAGAACTAAACTGGAACAATCAGTGAGAATTTCTCATAGATACAGATTTAGACAAGCCCACATTTATGAAATGGGTACTCTACATTTCTGGCAGAGTGGAAGAGAACAAAGCTCAGGAACGCAACCTTTGCAGGAGCACTTGTCTTTTTCACAGAATCAGAAAGATCTGAATTAACTGACGGGAACACTGATCAATTTGCAAGTAGCATTTCCTTCTGTAAATACTGCTTCCTGTGAACCCAAAATGACTGAAAAATATTAAAGAATTAAAAAAAAAAAAAAACCCAAACACCAAAACAGACTTCTTTTGCTCCTACTGTACATGCACAGCAGTTCTGTGTACAAGCCATTTTATCAACTACAGAGCCTATGCTGGTTCCATGAAAGGGTATATTACATTAAAAATTGCAGGTACAAGAGATATGAAAGCAAAGCTGAAAATTAATCAGGCAGTTTTGTCCACAGAAAAGGAAATCCTAAGCCCATTTGATTTTGCTTGTCTCACATCCACGAGACATCTCACATCTTTAATATGAGAGAAACAGTAAAAAATGTACATTCATTTTGGGGTCCTGCTTCTTCTTCAGGAATTTTTTATTATAAATTTTCATTTTTATGAAAATTTACTCATACAACATCAGTTTATAACGGCCACAGAGTTACCCTAGGTAGTATTGGGTTTAGTAATCGTGACAGAAATGCAGCTGTGAGGACAATAGGTTATACATGTCTGGTCCTCTTTTCATGAAAATGAAAAGTTGATGGTAAATTCAAAGTAGAAATAATCCCAGTCTAATTAAACCAGGAAGTCCACGCCGATTTAACTGTCCTGCTGACGGGAACCATACTGCTCTTAGCCTGGAAGATATTTATGAATGTTTTTGGGAAAACACATCTTTCTGCAGCAAAGACTAAAACCAGTTGAATATTATTGACTCTCATGAGAAAGCATGAACAAGGTTAAAAATCAATGTTATAAAGGAGTTTTTTAAGAAAGGACAAATCTTAGGCCTCTGCTGGTTTGGAAATGTGAATACATACAATTCCACTGAAAACAAGGAAATCATGTGAGAAAGATAATATAGCAGAGATGAAGGGCTCCCTGGGAACAGGCCGGGAGGAGTCTGAAGTTTGAAGTTGTTTATTTCCTCCAAGTTCAGAAAGGGAGGATTTCACCAACTTTCTATGTAAATACAGGGTTACATTAAGTATAGCTGGCTTTAGCATGTTTCTATCGCAAATAGAGGAAACTGAGAAAGGCCCCATGTGTTACTTAGGCCAGTGGGTGATGCTACTGCCAAAATAAGATAAATTTCCAAGAAGATATATTTCAAGCTGATGAAATCAATGTAGAATAAATTGGAGTCCTGACTGCAGAACTTAAAGATGAATAAAAATAATTACTAAAAAATAAAGTAACTTGGATTTCCAAAAAAAAGCAGAGAAGTACACTTCGTTGAAACAACTTCTAAACCTGTCTGGATACTGTTACTATAAAGCTAACAAATATAAAGTGACATAAACACCATGCACAGAAGTAGACAGTTATTCACAACAAGACGTCCACAGTGGTGTTACATGAGGATGATTATGCCAGGACTGCTCTGCTGGTAGATTTTCACATAGACACTTTTGTAACCTAAGAGCTAGATATAACCCACAATAACCTGAGCACAGTTTGCTAATGCTGACTGAGCTGTTATGGCTGTATTAAAAGGCTTAACACAGCTAAAATGGAAATCCATGAAGTCTCCAATGCAAATTTATAGAAACAAGAAACCCAGAGACAGATATAGACCAACTTAGCAAGTGTCAGGTTTCCCTTAGTAAAATGGAGCCATCCTGCTTCTTTTACATGATGTCATCTGCTCCGAATAAGCATGCTGCTGGGGAAGCCAGAAGGAGAGCAAACAAAACAGGAACAGCAAACCTGTAGATTGCTACAAATGTAGTGACTCCTAAATTTCAATGTAATATCGCCTTTAACTCAAAATAATCAGCAGATGGCTTGCACAACCAGTCAGTTAACATACTTTTAGGAGCAATGAAAGCTGGTAGTCATTCCTAGAATAGCTCAGTGGACACTATTAAATATTTATCAATCTTCTCATATCTAAAAACTCATAGAATTTGCCCACATTAAGAAGGGGAAAAAAAAATTAAAAAAAAACCCACCACCAAAACCAACCACAACAAACAAATGCAATTGCAGAGATTCTTCATTAGGGAGTTTTCCTAGTGCCAATTCTGTGTATGAGCACAGACTTTAGGATTAGGGAATCTGGCTGAAGTTTGGGTTGCATTGCTGGAAAACCACATCACACACTGTGCTGAGAAGGAGGCATGCTGGAAAGAATTTAGAATTCCCAGCGGTCCCACGAAACCAGTGCTTAGAAGAGTAAGAATTCCAATCATTTCATGCATTTTAGGCCTCTGAAATACCAAAGGGTAAAATCTATACAAAATTCACATTAGGGCTGCAAATGCAGAAACACAGCTTCTACTTGTAGCGTACTGTATTTGAGTTACCATTACACGCTAGTAAACAAATAGGCACAAAATTCCTATGAAAGGTATTTTAAATTAGTAATTAATACTGAGACCTACTGTAGAATATTTTCAGTTTGTCCTGTGCATTTCTTTTTATTTTCTTTACTGTTCCTATGTAGCTGGGCTTCTTCACTTAACAGTTTAACTATTTTGGCCTTTGCCACTTGAAGTCTTATTGTCTGCGTTCATTGCAACACAGTCCTTGAAAAGAATAAGCTCGAGAACTATTAGAACCTTACAAGTGCCCAGGGCTGATTTCTCATGCCTGATAGAGCAAAAACTTGATTTTCCATTAAATGTACTTAAAAGTACCAGTATACTAAAACATCTGATCAGCATAATATGAGTAGGCAGGGTGCTTAACCATCTGAATGTATGACAAGATAAAAACAAATAACTATATATGTTGTACAAACTTTTTTATTATTAAACAAATAGACACTAAATTACTTATGTTTATTTGATATTTATAGCTGACAACTTATTTCACTTGTTCAGAACTATCCAAGGAAAATGTTGACATTTGCCCTGAATCCCTAATTTCCTGTGAAGGAGGAAATGAAACATTTCATTTGTGCATTAGATTGTCTGGATCCTGTAACATATGAAAAGCAGGTTAGAGAGATGTCTGTATGTACCAGCATCATGTTTTAACTGAAGGAGACTCCTCACTGGAACAAATAAAAAAACTCAAAACTCAGCCTCTTAACTGAAATATTTTGGTTCAGGTTGGTTCACAGAGTATCTGAAACACATCTGTACAAACAGAGCACTGAATTTTAAAGAGGCAATAGGAAGAAAAGCTAATAAAATCTATAAGAGTGAGGGTATAGTCCCCAAGGCCTTGGGTTATATTTGGTCATAGCACATACACTTTCGCAACAGAAAGGCCTCTACCAATAAAATTTCAGTCTTTTTTAGAACTGTACCATGCATTATTTATGGTGTTATAGTTTCTTCCTTTTCCCTGTCCAATTAAGTATTCTTGAACTTCACAGTGTAACACCACATTTTTTGTTGGGTCTTGAAGGATTTTTGTGGCTCTGCTCATGAATAAATTCAGGAACATAAGAAACTGGGGAACTCAACAACTAGGTCATAAGAGATTTTTTTTTTTTACGTTTTTTTATATTTTTCATCATAACACAAACCACTACATTGGTTCCAAACAGGAGAAATAGCCATTTGGGCAGCACAGATAAAATGAGTATAATCTGACATTTGTAGACAATAGCTGGATTTCTACATTGTAACATGAAATATGGTTCCAAGGCCAAGAATTTCTTGAATATGATTTTGCCTTTGTTGAGCTTCTGTTTGAAGAAACACATATTCATGAATTTTAATCCACTAAAGCCAAATAGAGCTACTTTTGTCATGCTAAATGGTACCCAGATCCACAGACCTCCATATAAACATGGCCATCAGTCAGAAAGTCAGCAACTATCCCAACACCCGTCATATGAATGTGTACTTACATACACATGTGAATAAGCAGCTGCAGATTCACTGTTTCACATACAGATAATAGAGGGAAGGAATACTAATTTTACAAATGTTAAAACAGCAAATGTCAGGATCTTTTACTTGGCAGGTGATGCAATATAAAAAAAGATGTTTAGAAACAAATAATACTTTTAAGTACTTTGGAAGAGATCTGGTCATACTATGCAGGTGTATTACATGGCTGAGTAATTACGATCGTGTAAAAAGCAGTAGAATTACAGACTACTAAAGGAAAAGAAAATCGACTTTTATTACTTAATGTTTTATTTTTCTGGAGTAGAAATATAATACTTTTGTTTAGGTTTCTGTAGGAGGGCCACATTATTGTTATAGGTTATTAATTTATAAGGAAATTTATTTCCTTATAAATTTATAGTTTATAAGGAAAAAATTCCAAATTAATTACTTTCTAAGTCTGCATGTCTGAAGGTTAAAACCTCTTCTTCTCTCCAATACTGAGAAAAATAAGTGAAGATAAACTATAGATTTAGCAACGACAACCATTCTATGGCCATCTTAATTTATTAAGGAGATGGGGTTTTATATTTTTATGTTTTAAGTGCACCAGAAATAGCTACAAGTGGTTGTGTCCTATAATTGAAATGATATGACCATTGCCAGCAGAGCGTTAGTCACTAAAGCGAATGTGGAAAGCCATGCTGAAAAATAGTACTTACTACATTTATTGAAATATGAAGAAAAAATATGTAATCAAAATTGACTGATTTTATCCAAAAAAATTATTTTATTTTGCTTGTGGTCAATAAGATTAGGACTGGACTCACACTCATAAGGAACTCTTTATGAACCTTCTAATACAGAGGTGGATTAGCTTCTAATAGATATGCAAATTTTATCAGCATTTTATATTAATTAATTGACCCATATAAAAATTGAAATGTTTTTCTCTTTGTGTTCTTTTTCTGTTTTACAACTGTACATCCCAGTGGAAGGATGGCTGTTATATATGATCATCATCCATTATTGCCTCTTTACTTTCACACTTTCCATCATTTAGAGAGCAGCATACGATTTTTATGTTAGTGCTCAATGTTCATTCAATTTCTAGTTTGCTTCTCCGTGTAGATAATAGTACATGACAGTCGCTCTGCAGTACAAATTGGTTTAAAACCTTGATTAAACATTTTAAATGGCACGTAAGCAAAAATGGAAATATTCACAGTAAGTTAAATTTCAGTGTTAGTCAGTGGTTGGAGGGTGAGAAAGGGAGAGACAAAGTGTCAGCCAACAGTGACTTTTTCCTAAAAAGAAACTACTCCCACACACAAGGCAACTGGGGTTGGGAGACTAATTTAAAATTAATATATTCGTCTCTTTCATACTAGCATAAATATCACTGGCTTTCAGATACCATTATAATGATAGACTAACATTAGAACTGGCTGCAAATGTATATTGCATCCCTGGAATGAGCTTATTTTTGAAGCCATGTGAATCTTTAGAAATTACTAGGCTGTGAAAGGATATTTGCATGTACAGTTTTGACCTCCTCTCTTGCTCTTTGCCCATTAATATATCTCAGCTGGCTTGTCTTTTAACATTCCAAAACTTTCAGTAGCTTTCAAAGCTTAACTTTTCTCAAAGAAAACATGATGCTTTTCCTTTCTCCTCCCACTCTAAACTCTTCACAAACTTGCTTATCTATTTAAAGATGTAGTGCTCCAAAATGGTCAGAGGGTACTGGACTGAAATTCAAATGTGAATGTTTCGTGAAGTGCCAGGAAAGGAAACAGTGTCTGTATCTCAGTGGAAATTTAGGATTTCTCGTAAACAGTTAATCTTGATTGTCAACATCATGTTGGGTCATTGACTTGAAAGCCTTGAACAAAGACACTTCTTTTTAGACATTTTAAATATATATTCTACTACTCCTTTCACTGCAAGAACCACACTTGCTAAATACTGTAATTTAGATTCAAAAAATTGATAGAAACAGGTTTTTCTGAAAGAAGTTAATGTGTGCTTGTATATAGTGGAACAGTAATTTCAGTGACACTTGGCACCATTTTTGTAACCCAGTTGCTAATTGCCTGTTCACAAATAACTCAGGTCACTTCAAGAAAGACCCAAAAGGAAGTCTATTTCATATCCATTCTTGAACAGTATCTAGTGCTATAAAATTAATGCAGAACATACTAAGAGCAGGATTTTACAGTTTGAATATTTAGAAGATTTGAGAACTTCCCATATAGATATGGACTTCACTGGCTAATGCCAAGTGGTAAAGGACTGATATTTACACACTTGAAGATTCAAAGTGCTGAGAGGGAAAAGAATGAGGTACAAACTGTGTGCCTCAGGACCTTGAATAAGTACTCAGATCCAGCATGAAATTCAAATAAATAAGCATCTGAGTATAAAAACCAATCAGCAATATAGAAGTAGAAAAACCAGAAATACTGTATTCATTTATGTACCAATATTCTGCAGAGAAACACATATGCACACAAACACTAGCAACTTTATTTAACCTAATATGAGTCCTGTATGCAAAACTAGATCTTTTTCCTACTGAAATGCAACACGCAGTAGACAGATGTACATCACTTGACAAATGGGTCACTACACTGTTAAATTTCAATATAAGAACAAAAGAGACGACAAACTTTCAAAGCACATTTTCCTTTGCTTCTCTCTAACTCGCATTATCTGCTCAGCTCATGATAGCTAAAGTAAAAGAAAACCAAATCTCTCAAAATTAACTTAAGAGTAACTTCTCTTTACCTTTGTAGCTAACCCCACAACAATCCATCATCCAGAAGCATCATTAGCATCAGACATGTTGCACTGACAGAAGATACTGTTTATTGCACTGGACCAGAAAAGATTTTAATTAAACCATTTAAGCACACTAACAGATTTAACGACATCCCAGAAGGCAGAGGATGTTGGTGTGGGGGGAGGGAGTGTTACATTTAGAGGCTGTCTTTCAAATTTCCAAATTGGAACAATTAAAGCAGACGTTTATGTCGAATATCTTTAACCTCTTTGTAGCCAAGTACTCACCAAGAAAATTTCTGGAGCTCTGGGTGTCACTAGTAAGCATTGATTAATATTATACTAGTCTTTGTCTTTGCCCCAGTAAGAGGTGGCTTTCAAGATCTGGGGCTGCCCTAGCCATAAACCACTAAGCAGCACTCTACATAGCATCACAAAGCAGGAGAGAGGTCAACTCTCCATGTTATACATGTCTTCTACCCCATCTTGGAAGTCCTCATCCACACTTACCATGCTGTGACCCAACACAGATAAGGTTCATGCGTCAAATGAAGACATCTACTGATATAAGCAACTACATGTGCCTTTCTCTGGTGGCTGTAATAGCTTCTTCTGTTTCAGCCAGCAGTATCAGCAGCTGGTCTCTTCAACACAAAACAGTCATGAAGGCTGAGTTCTTAAAACAACTTAGATCTAGCATGTGTGTTTTACAGTAAGGGATCTTCATTGTATTGAATCTTGATAACACTGTTGCTTACCTAAATTACTACAGCTGTATATGGTGTTCCTTCTACTTGCAGTGACCTGACAGCACCTTAAAGTCTATCTTTTCACAAAGTTATTTTGGCCACTGAAAGACAGCAGCCATGATCTTGCTGATGAACTCGGTGATTACCCACTATTAGTGTTGTTGGTTACTGTGGCTGAGCTAACATGATTCAAGCAGATCTACTATACTCATTTTCAAGATGCCTGTAGATATACATACACAACACTTTTGTGACTTTATAAAGAGTATCTACACCAGATAGCTATAACCACTGCTGTTATTAAAATGAAGCTAAACAGTGGAACTAAAGCACTACTTCAAAAATATAGACCAATATCAAGGAAGGTATGGCAAATCTATCCCATTATCCAGCAGTTACTTTCAAAGTTAAGTAGCTCAGTAGATTTCTGGATGGGCATACAATATTGTTACTTCAATGTAAACATGCAAGGAGCTTATGATGAAGTTTGTTTCCAAACAGAAGGTGGCCAGCTGCCAGGCATGCACAAAGTCACATTTGATTTCTAATTACACAAGGGCATTTATTCTTAACATTAATATTAGCTACTTCTCCTTCCCATGATGAAATTTAATGTGCTTATAATTATGCATATGATCTTTCTTAATATTTCAAGAATACTCTCACGTATAGGTTTTGGTTTTAAGACTGCTGCTGCAGCTTTAAGATTGCTGACTGCTTCTGCCATAGTATTTGCTCTGAGAGGAGAAATGATTCTCACATCCCTTCTGTACAGCCTTTACAGGCTCAGCTATTTCCCAGCACTTGTTATAATTATTGGTTTTGTCCAGATGCAGGAAAGCAGAAGGCAGCTGCTTCTGCAGGAAGTGTCAGCAGGGAGCACTTCTGCACAGTTCCCAGGACCCTGGCCAGCAGGACAGAGCTGAAAGCCTGAAGTCCCCCACTTTCTGGGATTCTCCAGGATTGATTTCATTGCTCCCAACAGCCTGAGAGACCTGTGGAGCCTCTGTATTCAATTATTTGTCCTGTATAGCAGCATTTAACTAGCTATGGTTACTTTCCCCAAGTAACAAGGGTCCTTGACAGACTCGCCTATCAGTGACCTGAGAATTGATTACTGCTGTGCTATTTCCTCTTGTCATTTTCAGCCTCCCTCATGAGAGCAGGACGGAAACTCTTTAATACCCAGATAATAGAGAGAACTTTTGTTTTTCAATGCAGTGCACAGAGCATCTTCCACTGAGACAGCCTCTGCCATCATGTCTAGACAGTACTCTTCCTACTAAGTCGATATTCAGATACTGAAAATGCCATCACCAACACCATTTTAGTTCTTGCCTCCCTCCACTCTCTCAGTAAGAAAATTAGATTAACTGCAGGGAGTGTTTCATACCTGGGCTAAGGGGAAGTGTTCCCCCTTCCATGTTCCCATTAGACACGCTCTTTTGCTAGCACTGTCTGTCACTTGGGCATTAAGACAGTGCATCAAGGTTCTACGCACATCAAAACTTCTTTTTTTTTTTTTTGTATGGTTATTTTTCAGACATACCTCTTCCATAATCCAGCTTCTCATTAAACTGCTGGTGACAGCAAGGAGAAGGTAGAGGAGGCACAGCGCCCAGAGAATACACCTCTCCAGGAGGTTTAAAGCAGCTATGGAATACACCTTCAGTATAAGATTTCACAGAAACCCAGACAACTGAAAAAGATGCTGCCAGGGATGGGGGTGGGTCTCCTCACTAATAATTTTCTTCCTCCCACGCGCCTCTTTCTCACCAGAAGCTCCCCTTGGTTCAAGGGAACTTCCTTGTTTAATTTACAGATGGTTCAATCTACAAAAGGGCCAGAAAAGTACCAAAGTCAGCACAGGAGTGGGAGACACTCCTCCAAGGCAGGAGTGGAGGGAGAATGGAAGGAGCAGGACTGGCCCTTTTGGTAGCGACAGCCACTGGGATGTTCAGGTGCCTCGTGCTCCTTCCTGCCAGCCCTGCCTGGTGATACCTTGCTGGCATCAGGAAGCAAGCAGGGCTCCCAGCTAGCTGTGTTTTATCAAACACCTCCCTTAGAAATAAGATACGAGGTAATTACCATAAAACTCATTTAGATTATCTAGAGGCAAGAGCTGCTATAAGAGGTAGGGAGGATCCTGGAGGAGCCCCCGTTCTCTCACCTCAGTAAGAGCCTGGAAGACCATCCATGGTGGAGAGGTCTACTCACTTAAGGAAATACCAGGTAGCAAAAACAGATTAAGTAGAAGAAGATGAGCTAGAAAGAATCTGCACAAAACCACATGGCCAAGGAAGAGTCTTTGTTTTCACAACAGCATTGTTTTAATAATGCTACACACAGAAGGGCACCACTTGACCCAAATCACCTGCATGCAGTTATCGGAAAAGGATTCAGGCAGCTAGAAGCTGCAGCTGGCCTCAGACATGGTTGAGCCATCTCAAACGGCAAGGTTATTAGAAGCAGCTGACAGAGTAAATCCTGTTAGATGTCACTATTAAACTGGGTCCAAAACTGGTCAACAGCATAGTGCATTCCCACCTTGGGCTGAGTCCCAGGGAAAGGTCAATTCCTAGAGCATCAGTTTTGCTTCCAGCAGAGCCCCATGCTGAGGACACTTCTGCAGCATGGCCTGTTTCTTGGAGATCTCAGGTCACTGGTATTTTGACAACAAACTAGAAATATTTTCCAGACCATAAATTCTTAGGTGGCCAAAAATGGAACTTCTGACACTTCAATATTGCCCTTTGTTCTGAATCAGAATGAATAGTTCCAAGTTTCCCATAAAAGTAAAAATAAAATGCTTTGGAACCACTAAAGCAGTAGCACCAACCTGCCTTGTTTGGGCCTTTTAGCTTATATTAAAAACATCAAAATAAATTGATTCAACTTTGCCAAAATTTTTTATAGACTTTTAATCATTGATGAAGTGAAAGGAATCCTGCAAAACAATGTTTTAATTGTTGAAGCATTCTTAGAGATAGATGGTTCTGCTAGAAGACTTTCAGGTGGCTCTTCTGAATTCTCGTCTCAAAAAAAGAAATAAAACTTCCTAGTCTTGCAGCCCACACCAGCAGCAGGCTCTTCTAGTTTTTGCTGAGGCTATATTTCTAGTGGTCATAGTTATTATTTCTGTCTGTGGTGACTCACTTCCTTTTTCAAACACTAAACCCCATTTTAATTTGCCTAAGCATATAGCAATGCATTACTATAAAGATATAGGAAGTGGTGTTATTTTCTGTCTTCTGGTAAATGTCCTTGCAATGAGATGAAAACATAGAGGTCAGCCCACAGATCATTACACTGTTAGTGAGAAAGACAATATAATTTTTGAAAGAACCCTGGAAACCTCTCATCTCTTCATCGGGTTAGCCTAAGACTAATCAGGACACCCATGTTCTAGGAAAAACATGAATTTTCCCATTGTGTCCACTAAAAAAGATTTATGTTTCAGATCAAGCTTTACTGTCTCCAACCAAGATTATTTCTGCAGGCAGCTTTCAAGGAAGGGACCATTCATTCAGCATTCAAGATTGAATACAGCAGGTTCAAGAAAAGTCTTGGATAGCCACATGTGAGAGAGCAGTTCCTAGGGTATAGAACGGGCTGGAAATCCTAGGTCACCAATAAATAAATCATAAGCAAACCCACTCATAGCATATATGAGAACAAAAGATCAACTAGTTTAATCTTTCATTGGAGTTCTTTCAAAGCAAAAACTGGTTAACCTTAAATGTGTGCACTTTAGGTACTGTTGCAAAAGGCAGCTTCCTCAAGATAAACCACAGGGACTCAGTGAGCTACTACCGCAGGAAAATATTTTTAAAAAAAAGTTTCTGACATCTAAATAAATGTAGAAGAATATGCAGCACAGGCTCCTCAGCCTTGGAGTGCTGTCAAAACCATACAGTAGTACAATGTGTATTAAACCTAATCAAATCATCCATTAAAATATTGGTTTTCACTCAATACAACAAACAGACCTCCATCAACAGTGCTAAAATAAACCTGATTGTCCTAAAAAATATAAAATACTCTACTGTTCCTTCCAGCGTGATAAATATCTAGATTTCAAACTCCTGCAACATGAACACAGCTCTAAGTACCGAGGACAAATACCAGCAGCACTTCTTGATGGCTGACAAATCCACAGCGGACAAAGAAACTCATCCCCACAGTTCTATTTACAACAAGTATTTCCCAAATGTATTCTCTACCTACCAACACTGCTCCCAACACAAATTCATTTGTACTTTGTGAGGTCTTATATAAGCCGAATGCAGAGATGACTGCTGTGAAATGTTAGAGATATTATTTATATTGACAATTCTGGCACTACTAGCATAACTTATCCTTAATGCTTTCACTACTTTGGAAAAGCATCTGGGTCCAAGCAGTAAGAAAAAGCCCCAGTGAGTGCAAAGCCAGAGTAACTCTGCACACACCAATCGGCCTCCCATTCACAACATTCAGACCCAAAAGGTCAGAAGTATATTGGAACTGTTAAGCACCTGCACAGGATTACCAGCTTCAGGTTAGATAAGACTGTATCATCCAGTTCTGGCTGGCACAACTGTTAAGAAGTAATCTTGTCCTTACAGAGCAGCTCTGCGACTAACAGGATTCCTGCTCATCTCTGCTTTCACGTTAAAGCAGCAGTCTCGCCTATCTGAAATGACAGCAGCTGTTTCTTATACCACTTCTATTACTATGACTTTAGTTTCGTTGCAGACTACCAACATTTGTGTTCAACAAATATGATTCACCATGTTTTGAAAGTAACAGAGACAAGAATGATAGAGACAGCATAGCATGATTCACCTCAGCCTTGAAACTGCAGAGAGCTATGTTTCACTAGAATTATTCTACCAAAATTTTTTACCCCTGAGGTATTTGAAACAGTTATTATGAAGCAAGAAGACTGTAAAATAAGCACTTACAAGCAAAAAAATTACCAATACAGTTTGACAATTCCCACCACAAACCACCAACCCTGGAAAAAAAAAAATCAACTGATGATTTTTTTTTTAATTATTTTTGCCCACTCCTAATTACGCTTTCATTGAAGCATATTTCCTTTCCTTCTTCCTTCAGACTTGTCTCTGTCTTCACCCATCTTTCTGTTGCTGATCACTTTCATTTATTATCAGGAATACAGTTTGAATGGTGCTTTTAAGTTTTTCTATGTTCATTTCAAGTTGCATCCTTTGACCATAGATATGGTACCCCTAACACATATTTTAAAATAATTTTTAAATAACATTTCTTTTTTTAGCAGCTTTGTTGCTTTTCTCCTCTTTATTAGCAATTTACCTATTGTATATATTATGGTACTGGAGGCAAACCTAAATTAAAGTCTTATTCGGGTAGTTATACAGAGTTTCAGCAAGAGCTTTTTCTTCAAAGACACTGAAACCAGAATAACCTAGAAAAAATGTGGAAGAATATAGGTAAGAAAAATATTTTTAAAAGTACTGTTTGGAGAAGATTCTGAATGAGAAATGAGGATATCAACCATGACTCAGCAGAAAGGTTAAGCGCAGACCCCAGCAAATGAACCTCTCCTGCTTTCACTGGGAATTACTGAAGCACATGCCTATATGCTCTATTGATTCAGACCCCACACATCTTGCCTCAATTTACATGAGATTTCAGTTTTGGGCATAAAGTCCTGCTTCCCCTCCCAGAGAAGCTTACACTTGTGAGTAATGCCACACCCAAGACATGCATCACAGCTCTCAAGCCTGACTTCTGTTTATTCATAACAGGTCTAAAATTCACTGCTGAACAATTTCATCGGTGACCCTGCAGAGATTCTTTAACCCTTATCGTCAGCTTTCTGGATGAGAATATTTTAATCCTAATGCCCCTTCCAAACTTTTCCTCTCTAATGAAACTATTCATCAGAATGACACTTCTTTAGCAGGAGTCCATGCATTTATAAAGATGAACAGACACCACCACCTTTAATTATATAAGTCAGATATGAGTAAAAGGAGAAAGATGTAATTGAAAAGCTCTGTAACACAAAGAGATGGGATTTGAGTTAAGATAAAGTACAGGGAATAAAAATTCTAGTATACAATGTAATTATTACCTGTTAATCTGCTATGGAAACCAGTCTCGCTATAAAGCCACTTAGCACACAAAGTGCTCTTGCTACCACTAGATGTCAGTTTGATACACCTCAAAATGGATAAATATCTTAAAAATAGTAATCTCTGCTCACAATAGAAACATATTTCTTTTTTATTCCTTTCTTCCTGTACCAACCTTTAATTTTAAGGATTCAATGTGTTATATACCTTCTTGTCACCTGCTTTTTTTTCCAACCCCTATGGGGCAGAGTAAATTTTCCTTTATGCATTAATTCCATTATTTACTCAGTCTGAGATGCTCTGACGGTATCTGCCAGATATCACAAGTCTATAGCTTGGGTTGTATTTGTAGAGGCCAGCACTGAAATCTTATTCTTATTCCACAGAGATATTTTCATATTCCATCAGGACATTTTTACTAAGAAATGCTGTATCTTCTCCTAAATACAGATAGTCTACTATGCCAGTTAATAAGAGATATCATTAACATGGCTTACAACAATTCTATGATTTTTCAGATTTTTATTCCTATTGACTGTCTAAATGTAGATCATTTTTATTTACACTCCAAATTTCTGTCTCTTGGAAGTGAAAAATATAGCTGTAGATTCCTCCTAATCCTGGCTTCTTGCAGGTCTTTTTGTCAATACCAGACAGACTCCATAAATATAACAGGTCTTAACAAATTTGCTCATACTGAATACACAGCTTTTCTATTATGCATTTATTTTGACATAACAACTTGAAATTGTTTTACATCAGGTAAATCTGGGTCTTTATTCTCACACACATACACACACACAAAAAAAAAAAAAAAAGGAAAGAAAATCAGAAGAAGCCAAAATCATTATATAATATTATAATTAAATATATATACACGCACACACCAAAAAAGGCAACAAACTCATTTCACAGAAAACCTGTCCAAACTGGTCAATTCTCAGAACTGGCTATGCTACAGAATGTAACTCAGCATTATTGTAAGGTAATAACAATACTGTCACCTTACATGCAGCTTTACTGCCCAGATATTGACAGCTTACCTAGCAACATGGTATATTTGTTTATCATAAAGTCAAAGGAATCCCCTCATCCTCATTCACACCAAAATTTGACCTTTACAAACTCCTAGTGATCCTTCACAGCATTCCTGGATTGTTCAAAGTGTTATTTGCACCTGGTAGCCATAACCATTTTATACAGGTGCTTACCTACAAGGAGGGGCTGAAAACTGAGGAAGAGGAAAGAGATGTGCTTCTGTGAACTTCAAAATCTGGTTGAAAAGACTGTATCATACGATCAACTGTACCAACAGCCTTCTTCAAAGACATCTGAAAACTTTTTTGAGCCAATAACTGTTAAAAATATCCCTTAGCACAACTGCAGCTAGGAACTGTGAAAACGGCAAAACCAACTCCAAAGCAAATGCAGAGGCCAAAACGTGTCAGAACCCATGACTTCTGACAGCCCTCTTTATGATGTAGAAACCTTCCTTAGAGAAGTGCTAAGCCTGGGGCAGGTGAAGGTGAAGTATATGCTGCACAGTGTGTTAGAGCATTTTATCCCATGTCAGAGCCCCATTCTTTTTACCTTCCTACCACATTTACTGTTTTCTCAAACCAGGAGTCACTTGCATGCTAACTACCCCTTACCAACCTACCGGTCATCCTCTACATGGAATCATAGAATCATAGAATGGTCTGGGTTGGAAAGGACCTTAAGATCGTCTAGTTCCAACCCCTGTGCCATGAGCAGGGACACCTCACACCAAACTATTTTGCCCAAGGCTCTGTCCAACCTGGCCTTGAACACCTCCAGGGTTGGAGCATTCACAATTTCCGGTCCCCAAGCCTGCAAGATGCCATAAATCCCACTCAGCTAAGGGATGTAAGCCACATGCACATGTGCTAGCCACTTGCAAAGCACATGCACAGAAATGTGTGTATGCTTCACAGTCCACATGCATGAGTCAGCCTAAACTTTTCCAGACAAAAGTGCATAAAACCTACTTACAGGTCTGCAGCTCCAGATCATACAGAAATTTGGCTTCTCTTTGCTTTTGATGTAAGGCTTTCCCTTTGTCAGCATCAATGCTGGAGAGCAGCTACAGCAGGATAGGCTCAGATCCAAGACATGCTTCTGCGAATAAAGGAGCAAGAGACACACCTCAAACATTTGCACTACTGCAGCGTTTCTTCCCTTCCATGATGCTATCTGCAGAACAAAGGTGGTTGGCTTGATCTGCAAGCTAGGAGTTTTGGTTACTCTAGCTACTGAGCCAAGCGAGCTACTGAAAACACTGATGTCAGGTGAATGAAGCAGCCAGTAGAAATCAATAGCAGGATTGAAGATAACATCATTTTTACATGCTTTCTAAATCTGAAACTCTAAATATAAAGAAAAACTAAAACATCAAACATCCCAATATGTCCCCTTAGCTCCTCATTGTGTATTTGGTAACTCAAATCCCTTTAGGAAAAAAAAAAAAACAAAACTTCTTTATTACACATATTAATTTGCAAAATATTCCATTCACACCAATATAAATCACTAACAACATACATCAAAAGCAACAACAGGAGCAATGGATAATTGAAACCTGGGAGAATTAGTCATGTTACAGAAGATGCCATGTAATTTCAAAAGCGTTGAGTTTGCAAGATATTCCTGTATTCTTTCCTAAGACCAAAATTTTGTTGCTAAAATGCAGCAGCAACTCTTAGTTGCAATCAATGGTTCCATTTACTAGAAAGAAAAAAAAAAAAAAGGAGGGGGGGGAACAACAAACATATAAAAATAAGGAAAGACAGCTTTCAGCTGGACCCATAGATGCCAATCTCCTCAAACTTCAGGGAAGCTCATAGCTTAATCCCTTTATTGAAGGCTGTCTTAGGAAAAAAAAAATTAAAAAATGAATCAAGTTAAAACTCTCTATAAAACATTCACCAGTATAGGAAGTGCTTAGATCTTTAGCTTCCTCCTCTACCAAGCTCAATTACTATTTTAAAAAGTGCTTGATCTGACCATACACACAGCACTTGCCTGTGTGGAAATAGCTGCTTATGGCAGAGTGCTGCTTAAGCAGAACATTCCAGCAAACATCAGCTTGAAGGGCAGAGAATTACACAAGCTATTTGGACGCAATCACCAAGCAATTGTACTTCAGCAACCTTACTACACACCAGTTAAGGTTTCCATATTCTATTTTACAAAGAAAAAGGAGCAAATAAGAGTCAAATCCTTATAACAAAGAGCTTAAGTACCTCCTCCTCTTATTTAGAAAGCACAGTAACAGGGGAGGAAATGGCCCTAGTATTTCTGGTCATTGATCTGCAGAGGCATTTTTGGTGAGTCATCATTACAGCTGACAAAGTCTGAACAGCTCAGATGGGCCTATGTCAATCAGACAGCTCAATATAGTTTTAGATTTCCTCAGGAACTTGGTGATTTCTAGATCTGCTTAATCACCTGCTAATTATCATACCCACTGGATGAAGATACGCAGCTGCTTTTTGTTACAGTATAATTACAGGCTAAGTATTAAATGTAGGGGGTTCTCTACTGTCTGACATGGCATATTTTCACAACAAATGTAACAAGGTATGCAGAGATTTATTTGAATTTAAATATAGACTGAGGAAATATGCTTTCTCTGAGATCTCACATGTTCTCCACTTGATCTTCTTGCCTCATCGGCTTGCTATTAGTGTCTCCTTTTGTATACCTGATACAAACTCGCCTATCATGCTGATGAGGTGGTGACAGAAAAGGCAAAACAGTTTGGAATGGGTCTGATGCCTGGGGGATTATTCAGAAAAACAGATAGAGCTGGGCAAACATCAACATATTACGATGAACTCAGTACCAATGAAGTCACTGTAAAGTATTTGTTTCAGAGATATCACATCTATTATAGGTGTGCTTAGGAAGTCTTGGGGGGAAAAAAGGCAAATTAATTTCCTCTTTCCGTCAAAACCAGAAGGAGGGTTAGAATTGTCTCCATTTGGATGTGTTTTCAGCCTGCTCTATCTCCTGTTGAAATCTATGCTGAGAAGGAGGGCACTGTAGTGTTAGGAGTTTCTGGACTGAAACCATGCAATCACACACTTGTTCTGAGCACAATCCAGTGATTTTTCTAGAAATTTTGCACTAAAGAAAAATACATAGATAAAAAAAGATTTCATTTACCCTAGCTTAAAACTCTCACTTAAGAAGTTCAGCTGCAACTTGCACAGTAGCTTGAACATTGGAAGTACTTCTGCTGCTTTAGTGTGATGCGTGGACTTTGGCACATTGAGGTGAAAGGCATATGGAGCTACACAAACCTAACTGGGAGTTAGTAGTCTTCCAATCATTGTTAAAATAATCTTCCACTCAGCCATTGTTATACTGATCTACTGATCTCAGTAAAAAACCCCAAAGAAATTCTGCGTGGAGCTGGAAAGAGACCATGTAAACTAGCTTGCTTATCACTTTTTTGAATGATTCATTAACCAGTGTAATTTAATCAGCCTCATGCCCAGCTAAATTCCGCTTTAACAATGTAGTGTGTGCTACCAGCTTTCCAGAAATGTTACAACAGGCCAGTAATAAAAAGTTAAGCATTAACCAAGATGAGACAACCATGTAGCTACAAAACTAAAAACTATTTTTTACGTCTTTGCTTAGTTCCATATTAAAAATGTAATTGATTATATCAATTTAAAATACAAAACCTATTTTCTCTCTTTTCAGAATATATCAGATTATGAGCTGAGCCAGTTCAAAATAATGCACCAGCCGTAAGTTTCTCATTATTTTCTGCTTCCCCACTAAATGACTAATACTCTATTGTACTCTGACAGTTTCTCTGTTAATAAATAAGGAAAATGAGAATTGAAAACTGCTCATGTGAAGGGCATTAAGTGATGCGGGTGGAACTTCCTCAGGTTTAGGATCACAGAAGGTTCACAAGAACTGTGGTTCAGATCAGCTGACAAGAAAGTCTCTTCTGCACCAGTTGCAGTGTTATATTTTTCCTCAAAACAGACAGGGACAACCTTTAGAATAGGGAAAAGTACAAGTTCAACTTCTTACAGAATACAAAACCTCTTTGCTTGTATACCGTATGAGGCCAGATTTTCAGAATTGGCTCATCTGCTGCTTAGAGATTAATTTAAGTGATCAGATTAACAAAGTGCTATACTGAAAGTTTCAATACAATTTAAATAGAATACTGAATCAGCAAATACAGGTAAGACAGTTACAAAACTCCTTCATGTAGCTAGTGACAAATCAAGTTAATTTAGAAGGATATCCTTAATGTTCAGGTATATTACTTATCCTGTGCTACTACTGTACAGAAATAATATTAGGGAGTTTTATCTATGAGCCAATGAAACCAAGAAGAGTTCAATTTGATACGGAGTGAATTGCTCTGCTTCACCTAATGGTTGTTACTATTCCACATAGTTGGTGGTGTTGGTTTGTTGTTGTTTTTTTGGGGGGGAGGAGGGTTGGCTCCTAGCTGGGAAAGTATTATATTTATTTATATAGATATAGGAATAGGATTTTAATGGGTAAAAAAGCTTCCAAGTTCCTCCAGTTTCTTACCAATAGAGTGGGATTCAAAAAACCATTCTAGGTTTGTTTTAGTAATTAACTAGATAAGTAAGGAAAATATCAAAGGATGTTCTTGCAAAGCAATTAAGTCTAATGGGACATGGTTTTGAGAGAAAAGGTAGAGAGCATGAATATGAAGTTAACCAAGGGTGTAACCTCTGTTTCTATGATATACATGAATCTGATTGACTATGATATTGAGGCAAACAAGTCTACTGAACTGAGAATAAGCTTTGCGCTTCTACTGATGTGGACATTCAAGCTTTGGATTCTCGTATTGTATATTGGAAAACCAAAGATGTTTTGTAATATGAATTCTGTTGTCAAATATAAAAGAAAAGGCCATATTAGATCAAATCCAATGTAATAAAACTCCTTAAATGCACAGTGCAAATGTCGTATCGCTAGCATCAACTTTCACTCTGAAATCTGTTGCTCTCACATCTTACTACTTGCTATTGCAAAAATTGCCTGAGTTTCTATCACTCAAACAGTTTGCATGTTTTAACTGGAAAAAGTCTACATTCATCCACCTAAGGCAGATGAACAGGCCTGTTCAAGCTGTTCATACAGCAGATAATTCCCAATGGACCAAAACACTACACATAGATAAACAAAAAAATAGTAATTACCATACAAGGTGAGACCAAAATCCTGTGTTTCTCCTGGCAGTGGTCAGTGTTTCAGGTCTCTGCCTGTTACGCAAGCTTTTTAATGGGGCTTCATTAGACAGAAGATCCCTTGACATGTCACCATCAAAAGCTCCTTGCCTTTCCCGTTCTAGTTCTCGCCAGCACAACACTTGATGTTCTTCTTTTCCTAAAGAAAGATTCTGAGTCTAGAAGGCTATAAATGCTCTGTGAACTAAAACCCGCAGTTATTCTACATTCTGCTAAGAAATCCCATCAGAGGTGTACCAGGACCAACCTGCAGCCATGCATGGATGTGCTTCCCTGACTTCTGCACCAAATACCTCCACTAACTCAATGAATGGCTCTTTTCCCTCAAGCCACTATAGCTGTTCTTCAAGAGGGAAACGATTACAGGGGCAAAAAAGACAAAATGTTTTCTCTGAGAAGAGCTTATCATAGTAATTCTGTTTCAATATTCTGAAATAAACTTTTTTTTTTTAAATTCTGTTATTTCAAAGTTAATATTGGCTTCAACAGCCTAATGATAGCCTGATGTAAACTAGTTCCCATCAACACATAAAGCCACAGGTCTACCCAGACTGCTTCTGAGAAGCTACTGAATATAGTAGTGAAATAATCGAGGTGCAATGTCTACTAGTGTCCTATCTTACCCCCGAAATGCAATAACCAAAGATTTCCTTCCCCACTTCAAAAAACAGTAATATAAGACAGGTGCTGTTTTCAAACATGGGACAGCTAGTCCAAACCCTCTCTGGAGCTGGCTGCCAGGGTTGTGCAACAAACTGCTCTCACAGGTTTGTATGTTTTCAACAGTCCTGACATCATGTTGAAATCTTGAGCTTTGCTTAAAGCCTTTCCTCCTGCAGAAGCACCACTTGTATTTTGCACTCCACACTGCAGACTCAGTTGATACACTCTCATCCTGATATCCTAGGTTCACCCAAAGCACTGAACCTGTTTGTTCTCAAGAATGGCTGAGATACTTTCCAGATACTTCCCACTGGAGAAGTCTCAAATATATCACAGACTACAGTCATGGACTCACTTATTCAGTTTTAAAATACATGCTAGGAAGAACGCTATTTAGAACATAACAATACATTCAGGAGCACTCTTTAAGAGAGTGCAGATATCAAAATCAACCTCATACCACAGATATTTCAGAATACTGGAACTTAAGTGCTTTCCAAACATCCTGTCTTGCTATCTCTACTTAACATTTTAATAAGCAGTGCAAATAAGATTGGTATTCATATCTGTATCCAGCAAAACTGGCATGTAAGCTGTAACTCGATTATGAATAGCCATAATTTGGAAGCACATCTCAAGAAAGAGGTGTAATTACAGCTCAATCACCTCAGTGTGGTTAGTCCAAGACTTACAGTACCAGATGTTTACCAGAAGTTGTTTCACAATGCTTCCGGCTTACTCAAGTTTCACTTTCCCGGGGACCATGAAATTAAAAGGCCTTCTTTATAGCCAATGTGATTAGAAATCCACCCTAAATCAAACTCGGAAGAAATTTTACTCTCAGCTAATGAGCTCTAGAGACTGTTTTCCAAAATCAGGACTGAAATCTTTCATCACAAAATCAGTTCTCTCTGTCATATGTGCAGATTCAGAAATCTGTTCTGGCTGTGTTGGATTGCTAGGTAAATAAGAAATCCTTACCAGCAAATCAGAAATGAGATGTCAAGTCTTGAGTTTACCATTTGTATATAACAACCTGCAGTTATGGAAGATCCCAGACAGTAAGAAAGCTGTGATAAGGAACACATAATTACAAACTTCACTTAATTACGGTGTGGGCAGCATCTACCAATTTTCATTGCTGTGAAAAATCTTACTGGTTTATTTTACCAAGAATTTATAGTATATGCAGACAAGTTTGCTATTCACAAATCACGTATTCTAATTAAGATTGATTTCTAGATTAGTTTCCAACCTTTTTTTTGTTTGTTCATAATTTTTAGTAACTCTCAACTGAAATTTATCATCCTTGCCTTCCAAGAGAAGAAGATGTCTTTTCCTGAGACATATGAATAAATTCTCAATTATAAGAGATATTACATATCAGGAAAGCACCTTTGTAATGCTGAGATGTTCCACTTAAAACGTCTGCACTTGCATAATTCAAACTGCAAGAACTAGAAACATTACGCAGTAACTCCTTTTCCATCCACCCTCCATTCACATTTTTTTCTTTTGTTTCTTCATTAAGAAAGGTAAACAACCCTAATGTGGAAAATTAACTTTTTAGCTTTTTCACAGCTATCAAAATTTAAATCCACAGACAAGTTCTTCATACAACAGCTGCAAAAGCCTGGGTCCCCTCTGAACTCTTTTGAAGCTGGTTAGGGGAGTGTTCATAAGGCATGGTATTTTGGAGTGATAGGGTCCAATAATCACTAAACCTGGATTTCATAAATGTGGATTTGAGACATTACTTTGTCTAAGTAAAATCAGTTAAATTATTTTAACATTTCCTGCTTTCCCTGCTTTCTTTCCCACCTGCAGTGTGGAAATAATAGTATTTCCCTACCTCACAAGGGTGTTATAATGGAAAAGCATCAGGAATTTGGATGTCTTAAAATAGTAAGGAAAACTGTACAACTGCACTGCAAATGAAAGCCATAACTTGCTTCCCAAGTTCCCATTCCTCAGCTGTGATGCCACAGGGCTGCAGGAAACATGTGCACTGGGGACATCTGAATACTGCAGAGATTTCTGTCCAAGCAGTGACCAATACTATTATCTCTGCAGCTGCCAGACAGACTTCTTGTGTTGTCAGGGACCACCCAAGGCTTGCAGGTAACAAAAGAGAATGATGGTTCAAAGGGCAAACAGGCCTCTGTTGGTAAAATTAATTGTAATCTGGTCATGACAGAGATTTACACCCATCTTTTCTCAACAATTTAGTCAGACACTCAATGCATTTTAACTTGTTGCCCATGCTTTTAGCAAGAAACACTTGCAAGCATAATGCATTTTCTGCTGTTATGTTTTTAATTCTCATTAAAAGACAGGAAAATTGAAGACATAAACATTGTGACTAATTAAGAATAAAATAAAAGAGAAGTCAAGAAATAAATCAGTAGAATTCTAACAGGCTACAACGACATTCAAATTTCACATCTAGAAATTTTCTAATCCTGTCTGGAGGGGGGATTACATAGGCATTATTAAATTTATTCTTAGTTTGTAAATGTAGGGTGCGCAACATTACACTTTCAGTTTCACTTTTAAATATTTTGATTTCCTGCTCCTGTATTTTTATTTCAGTGTATTGTTTCCTTAAGAAACAATAAAGACAAAGAGCTTTTGCCATCTTTTTTAAGCAAGTACAGCAGTACAGAAATCTTGTCACAATTTGCATTTGGACTTGCCCCACTCCAGAGAAAGCTCCAAAGTGAAAAAGCAAAGGTAATAGATGACTGCTATCCCAACACTTAGTATGAATGGTTTTCTTCTCTCCTTGGGATATACTATAATGGATTTTTAATTACCCTATATCCTTCAAATACCAGTGCTGAATCAGGTTGAAAGTTTTACGTCTAAGTGTATAGATTGAATTCCTTGCTTTCCTTAGTTTTTGCTGTAGCTTAAATGCCATTTTAAAAAACTCCACTTATTCCAAAAACTGGAAAAGGCCAGGGCTGCAAATTCAAAAGATACCTCTTCATAGAGCAATGACCCAATAAAAATGATACCTAAAAGAGACCAAAAGAGGTTCCCAATACATAACCACTCTAGCGTTATAAAAACATAATACAAGGCACTTCCTTGGTAGTTATATACACTCCAAAGGGAAAAAAGGAAAGAAACAAAAAACAAAAAAACCCAAACAAAACCAAACAAACAAACAAAAAAAAAACCCCAAACAAACAAACAAACAAAAAAAAAAAAAACAGCACAACCACAAACCTGAATTTTACTTTAAATCATATTTTATATATTATTTACTCATTTTTAGCATAGAAAGGCCACGACAAAAGTCTACTCAGGCACCAAATATTTACAGAGGCAGCCACTGCCTGCTGATTAGAATTAATTCTGGATATTCTCCTGTTTACAAGCAGATCTAGGAAATACTTGCTCAGCAAAGCAACACCATCTTGCTTGCTTTTACAGCAGCAGAGATTATTACATCCTTGCAGCAGAAAGGGGGCAACAGACACTTGCATTACAGCAGGTTTAGTTCCTTCTGCCATAAGCAATTGAGACTTTTGCAATGACACCAGTTACTTGAGGAAGAAAATCCCTTACAGCTCAGGAGCATATTGTGTTCCAAGATCTTTTAGGGAGCTCACTTCTGCTCTTGTAACTGTTCACCATGTTATCTTGGATCTAAAGCCAGGCCAAACTGGTATTCTGTATTGAAATGTTTTGTGAAAGCTTAACAATGAAAGAATGGAAAGATCACAGCGTTAGAAGCCTTGTGGCACCACCATACACCACATGGATTTGAACCTGAGACCACAGTTTAATGACAGCACTTTTCCCATCTCAGCTCTGTGTCAAAAAATTACCTAGTCAAGTGAACACAGGCAGACATATTCCAGTACTACAAATCTGTAACTTGGCATTTTTCTTGGTACTAAGGGAATCCAATTTTATCAAGCTTTGCCATATATTTGAGATTTGCCAAAAATTTATTCTATTCTATTTTGGCAAAATATGCTGTCCACTATTTAAGCCAAATAAGAAATTTGATACTATTCCAAAGATAAACAGTGAATTTTTATTTTATGCATTGTTTTATATTGACAATGATGCATAAAGAAAACAGTACAAAGTAGAAACTATTTATTTACATCATATTCTCCTACAACTGCAACCACACAAAAGGCATTTTCAAACAAACTATCTTTAAAAACTGGACATGGAGATGCAGGGTGGAGTTACATTAGTGGTGCTCTAGGTGGAACGAAAAGCAAACCCAATACAGAAGCCCTTCAAGCTAGCAACATGTTCAGTTGACAGGCAACTCAGGATTACAGATGCATTGTCAGAGTTGGAGGTTTTTTTCCATTTTAATGAAAATTGCACCCACAAACTCCAATAAAATAAAATAACTTTGTCCATTCTTACTGAATATAATCCCACTCTCAAACAGTGAAATACAGATTGATATTATCTGGAGGTCACCAAAGAACTGACAGGATATGAAGATGTCAGAAGAAATCCCAATTTTTCTTACCAATGCCCTTCATACTTGTGATGGAAACCAGTTTCTAAGTTGTCTCAGTATCTTCCCTATCCTCCCTATCCCAGTTAGGAAAATATAGAGAGGCACACAGAGTTTGCAGTCTTAGCTGGCTTATGTTTGTATATATAATATATAAATCAGTGAATTGTCTCCAGAGTCTCCTCTTCTTCTTCAGCCCCATGGTTTTCCATCACTATCTGTTCTGGAGCCTGTTCAGAACAACTTCTAAATTAGAAAATTTTCAAATTAGTCAATTTTGTCCATTCTTCTTTCATGGTACCCTGCTATGCTTAGGCATCTACAGAATGCCACTTGGGGGTGGATTTAACAGTATAATTATAGAAGTGTTTCTTTAATATTGGAAACACTAGGCTCATTTTTAGGGATGTTAAGCAAGATAAATCACTGACACTTTTTGATAAGTGTGACAGACTAGTACTAAATAATACTAGATATCTATTAATTTGAAAGAGTAGATCAGCCTCTGAGAAAAAAAACGTATGCTGGTCCAGTTATAGAGAGAGACAGGTCTGTAATAGTTTCATCTCACTAAATTTTAGTGAAAGTAGAAATATTTATCTTTGTTAGTACTCTAGACCAGCCTAAATATTAATAGAATACGAGTTGCACAGCATCTCAAGTTGGTACCAAAAATCAAAGAAACAAGTCATCTTTTTAAATCACAGACCAGCTTATGTTTGTGCACGAAGCCAGCAGCAGAACCAGAAATGGAAGCTGTAGCCCAAAATCACAAACTGGTTCCTCACCATCATCATATATCTGGACAGAATCTCCTTCCCTCGCCCTGTCAGTTGATGTGCTTTCCTTTTCTCTATTACATGGCTGTAATGAGACCACAGAGAAGAGGTTGTTGTAGTTTCAATTCACTGGTCTTTCTTCCCTTTTAGAAAATCATATTTGGTAGACAGAAAGAGCCGCACCTGGGACTCCAACTTAGAAGAAAATAACTTCTGGGTCATTCAAGCAATGAAGTGTGAAGGACTATTAATTTATAATCTCATTTTAGCAGAATTCCACATGTGCCCCAGCTCAGGTACACACTGGGCACAAAACAGAGCAAATGTGCTGGTTTATTTTGTTCCAAATCTCCAAACTGGAATCCTCCCACTTTTTGAAAGGAATGCAATATTTAATTTACAGTGTGTTACCGACATATATTTATGTTCTCTGCAGGACAGACATTTCATTCTTCTCACTTTAGACTAGCCTCTGTGAAAATGAGTGAAAACATAACCTCATTTTGCTTTTGTATAAGCACGCAGAGCTTCATTCATTAGTTCATACATTTGTGCTGTGATGGCAGGTGGTCTATGCAGTATTTCTAAGATAATGAAGGAAAGTATTAAACCCTTTCATTCAGATTTTCTTGAATTCAGAAATTATCAGAGAACAGCTAAATGGTTGAGGTAAGATACTCAGCCATGAAAACTGGAGTGTTTAAAAATGGGGTCAGCTAGACAAGGAGGGCAGAGAAGTTACAAGATGAACTGCAAGAAGAAGTTAAGGGACCATGGCAGGGAGGCCTGTTGCAGCTGCAAGCCAGACAGTTGGTGCTGTAACAACCAGTCACTTGAAACAGCTTCAGGAGAGGGTGTTCAGCACAGCTGGCCTGGCAAAAGATGAAGTGCAGTTGGTAGGAATGCCACAGCATCCCTCTGTGCAACAGAATTCAAGGCCTGAAACCCAACAGCCTGGACAGCTACAGGTAACAACCTACAGAATTAATAAATTTGCTAAACAATATATGTATTTCAAAGACTTGCCCCAAACAAATGCAGAAATTGCATTCAGCATGCAAATAAATCATAGAATCATAGAATAGTTAAGGTTGGAAAGGACCTTAAGATCATCTAGTTCTAACCCCTCTGCCACAGGCAGGGATGCCTCACACTAGACCACGTCTCCTAAGACTCCATCCAACTTGCCCTTGGACACTGCCAAGGATGGAGCATTTACCATTTCTTTGAGCAACCCGTTCCAGTGCCTCACCACCCTCACAATAAAGAACTTTCTTATGTCTAACCTGAACTTCCCCTATTAAAGTTTAAACCCATTGCCCCTTGTCCTATTACTACAGTCCCTGATGAAGAGTCCCTCTCCAGCATTCTTGTAGGCCCCCTTCAGATATCGCTTTATTAGCATCTTCCTCATAAACTCTCTTTCCTAGAGCAATACCAATGCGAGGAATGTAGACCTACCCTAGTAATACCATGGACACTGGCATGATGGTACTTGTGCTTATCTACATGATTAACACTTGTCGAGACATGACTCAGAGCACTGGAGAGCCTCTCTGGAGAGATCATCTGTAATCATCTAAATACAGAGTATCATAATGCACATATTTATGAAACTGAGTCACAGGCAACCTTCATGCTAGCTTTCTCTAATCTTCAGTGCTTCAGAACATCCCTATACTTGCAGACACAAGTGCAGCATGGGGACTGAAGAGCTAGCATCAAGCACGGGAGCTACTCATCTGCTAGAAGCATGAAAGCTGCCCTACTGGATGCTACACATGATCTGAAATGCCTTGTCTCAGGGCACAGCTCCGGTATGTCTTGTTCCAGAGACTGCTCTGTTGTCACCAGCTCTGATACTGTGCTCTACTGCACAGTGTAAACACACATTGACTTTACAATCTTGATGCTTGTTTACAATTCTTAGAAGTACAATTCATATATGTTCTGAATTCCTGAAGAAGTGTTTTCAGGTCAGATTATGGCCATCTCTTGCAGCTTTCCCGCAGCATGTTACAGTTTAGGACTACTCATACCACCTCCCACAGGTTATTTTATCAACCTTCTGGAGGACAGAGGGATGAAAGGACATTTTCCAGAGTAGGGAGGCCATTCATTCTCCCTGGCCAAATCTGCCTTGATCAGGGCTGAGACTGCAGCTAAAAATTCTAATGGAACAGTATTGCCTGGTCTTTTTAAAAAGTAGTTTATTTTGTTCTTCCACAGCTCATGCCTGACAATCTCCTTCTATTCCCAATAGTCAAGAGTTCTGAGGGGAAAAAAAATAGTTTTTGTATTTTACAGTTCTTATACTAGCTCTCCTATTTTCCGTTCTCCTCCACCCACTGCCATTGCACATTTTAGGTACTCTCCAATGATATCCTTGACAGAGCATGAAGTCTCAGTTTCTTCTTCACAATTCTGGCACTTCAGTTTCCCCAGACACCTGCTACCACAGCTCTGCCGTTTCTCCTATTCAGTTCCTCGCTGCCCAGTTTCATGGCTTCTTATTATTTTAGAGCTTTCAGAATACAGACAATAACCTAAAAATACATTACAATTTCAGTTCACTTGCCTTACGATACATTTCATAAAAGTGACCAGGATCTGGTCTAAATTGCTGATCTGACTGATATAATTAACTACATTTATCAGTATATATCTTCCTTATCTCATTCTGCTGGCTCAAGCAATAATAATATTCTGAAGAAACACACAAGAATATAAGGCATACATATGCTCTTGCTTTAATGAATAAACATTACAGTTCAAGATGACAGACAGAAAAGGACTGGTTGTATTGCTTGAAATGTCAGCATGAACTACCAGCTATACTCCATTTGTATTACTGGTATAAACAATATTTAAGAAATTATTCACAACTAGATGTTTTCTGTCCACATGTAGTCCACAAATAGATTTAAATATGCCCTGAAAAAAATCTCAAAGTCAAATATTTCCTGCCATTATTTTCTCTTTTTAAAGAAATAGAAATGTGATTCACATGTACAGTCTTACAGGTATCCTCTGCTAGCTAATATCTTTCTAGGGATTTAGTGAAAATCACAGATAAAACCAAAAGTTCAGCAATTTCAGCTTGTAACCAAAAGCAGCACTAAACATGGGATATACCTCCATCAGCAGGCAGCTCTAAGAAAACACTGAAAAATAAATAGCAAATGTAGCTAATTCAGATCACAGACCAGAGCCTTACAGATGATGTCTTTCCAGCAACACTTCTCAACCATCAGCAAAGTGAATAGACTATCATATCCTCTGTTAATCACAACGAATAATGGGAATAAGTTCCTCAGGATTAAAGATGTAAATGGTCCAGAAGCAGCCTAAGTAAAAAACAACCTGTCAGTATATTTCTATACTTATCATGTATCTTGCAGAGTCCACAGGATGGAACACCAGTTTCTGGGGAAGCCCCACTTTTTGGATAGATTTGAGGTGGTGTTCATTCACAACGAGTGCACCAAGAATGTTTTGAAACTCAGCCCCATGGCATAGCTCCAACAGATACCTGGGCAGGCGGAGAATTTATTCTATACTAACCTCAAAATTTTGCTTCTTTATTATGGCATTTCTTTCTATTCCAATGTTATTGAGTATTGGCTGGCTTAAAGTAAAGCAAGCCTGGGTCAGATCAAAGGCCTAATTCATATGACAATTGTAACATTAGCCTGCATCAGGTGCCTAAAGAAGATAAGGGAGAGAAAATGGGTGTGAGTGGTTGCCTCCATATGCACACATATGAACAGTACATCACTTGCTGAGCTAGTATAACACTCCAATGCACCACACTTAAATAAATTTACTCTGTGAACTTCGATTCAAAAAAGGGCTGGTGGTATCAGTTCTACCAGGAATAAGAATAATAATAGAAATCTCTAATTTCTTTAGAAGCTCATGATACTTCGAGGAGTCTTTTTCATAAAAGGGGAAATTCTCCTGTGAACAGAATTATGAAAGTTAACTGACGTTGAGGAAGGCTTAAACTTGAAAGTAATCAGAACCCCAACACAGAGAAGATTTAAGTACCCAAGTCCAAGTCCATCCTGCAGATGTTGGTAAAATCTACTAGTTTTCAGAAATTAAAATCTCATAAGACTATCATCTATGTATATAATTTCTAAATTAACCATCAAAAACTTCCTTTAATCCCAAATATTTTAGGTTGTGATTTCCTCAGTGCAGTGACCTTCTTCTTGTTCTTTATTATAACAACATCCAATGAAAAGGGATACTAGTTATAAAGCAAACTGCTCCGTACTACTGCAATACAATAAATATTCAAATTTACATATATGCATTTATTTACATGTAGATTTCTATCAAATTTTCCTTCTTCTTTCACTTCTTCCCTAGTTCCCTTTATATATTAAGTCTGAAGGGTTGACAGAAAAAAAAAGTAGAAATGGTTACTCTGAAATGCAGTGTTTGATACTAAATGTAGAATTTTTTTCAATATACTCTGGGAGTAGAAAGATGCAGACTTTTATGACAACAAACTTATGAAGTACCTCTTTTAAATGCTGTATTACAGCAATAAATGATTTGAAATAGGATATATAAAAAATAATAACCCACCGATACAATGTGGCACTCCAATTCATCAGCTACGATTTTGTTGTCTTAATGCAATTAAAGTTACCAACTGTGAAAACATTCTTTGTAACAATTCAAAAAATTGCAGTGTTAGACAACAGAAAAAAATCATGGCTATAGTTACAAATCTGAGTAATTTTTCTCCACAGAAAAGAGTATTCCATGAAACTCTTTCTCTTTGGTCATAAAATGTTACCTGGTTATTATTTCAAATAGTAGTTTGCTACCTTATTAATTAATAAGATGATCATTTCTCTATTTAGAAAGTCCCCCATCTCCTTGATTACTTCACTGTATTTTTTTGAAGGTGGTATTTCAAATGCACTGTACTTCTTGGTGAGAAGAACTTTCAGAACTTTTTCTGTTTGGTGACATTTCTGCTCCCAGATCATAGTGTTAGGCAATCCCAGCTATCCAAGAAACAGAAGAAAGCAGACTTTAGAAGATGGAAACATGAAAACAAAAAAGACTACAGACAAAAGTATTTTCCTGTTCCTAAGCAGGAACAGGAAAATGCTCAGACAGCAATTATTATGGTCAGTGAAGCAGTGCAGATTACCAAACTGTACCAGAGAAAAGACACACCAACACATACGTACATACATGCTACTTAGCTGTATGTATTGTATCTTGGCTGTATGTATTACAGGCCAGTGCAGGACAGGAAAGAAGGGGTTTAAAAACTATTGGGTTTTCAGCATTTTCCACGTACTGAAGGCATCATGATATGCCTGAACAGTATCAGCACTATACAGAAGTAACCTCATTTTAAAACATCCCTTTCACTTTGAAGTTTGAAAACATTGTGCAAACTTTTGTCTGTGTGAGTGTATACATGGCAATTTTATGAGGAGGGACAAAAACGTATTTAGAACGTTCAGTATCAATGTCTGAATTTTGACTGATGCTCAGTAGACACATGCAGAAAGGAAGGAAACAAAACACTTCTCCGCAGTCCTCCTCTGCCCCATGCAAGTCCTATTCTTAATGCCAGGGCCAAATAACCCATTCTGCTAAGCACTCCCACTAAGGCCTCTTGGGTACCCTTCAGTGTAAATCCACACCCCAAACAGGAGGACAGACAAACAAACTTGTCTGAGGTTTAATCCAGTTGCAGCAGGAGGCAGGAAAGTATACAAGCCCTGGAGAAAAGTCAGAAACAAGAGTGGCTTGTCAGTCTGCAAAGAAGCCTGCACCCCTATAGCATCCTGCTGTGGTAAGGATCAGAGCTAGACTAAAGCTGGCCAGCTATGAGTATCTTTGTTCCAGTCACTCCTGACTGCTGGAAGAGGCTATTTGCAGACAGCAGCAGCACCATTCTTCAGTCACTGTAGCTGTTGGTTAGCTCCAACACAGGTCATTGCCTCCAAGGCAATCTGACCTCAAACGCTTTCAGTTTAACATTAAATAATTAGTCTGTCTGAAGGAGCAAATTTTGTGTTTCTGTGTGCGTGTGGAACAGATGACAGTAAAACTGAAAAGCAGAAGTGCAGATTTTTACATAGCAGGCTTGTCCCCAGAGAAATAAAACACATTTTCTCAGCAGGTGCTAAAATGAATTTGCTCAGAAGCCCCTTCATGAGAAAATCCTACTAAATTTACTGTTTTCACATCTTTGCCTACCCCACAGTACATGCCTACACATACAGCCTGCTTCCTCCAGTGAGCCTACAGGCAAACCCAAATCTCCTACTACTATTGCTATATGAAAAATTTTTAATACGGCATTTAGTGTCCAAAGTGATAACAGATTAAAGCTTTAAGACTTCTAGGGCAGTTGCTAGGAATCTTCCAGAATAAACACTGTGGCACTGAACCATTTCACCCATATTGAGGAGACTAAAACTTCTGAAAATTAGTATCATTTAAAAGTACTAAGGACAGAAAAGTACCTCCCTCTGATCTGCTAAGACACAAGTAAATGCCCACATGTAACTTTTCCTATAAAAGTAGTGTTTCCTAGTTAAAAACAGCTTATATGCATCCAGAAATTGAAAAAATCCATTCAAAGAGACTAGATAATGAGAGTCTGAGGGCAATGCTTGGAAAAAACAGAGATGTATTATTTTAAACATGAAGCAGCAGTGTTTCCCCTGCTTATAGTCATCCATAAGTAGTAAATACAGATAAATGTCTTGACAAATCCTATTCCATAACCTCATGGTTTCCAAATACCAGCTATGGGACACTGAATGGTAAGTTAAGTAGGCAGTGTCACCAGTCAAAATAGAAATCAAGGGGAAACAAAACTGTGTCTAAATTGGCATAGATTTAAACAATAGTTTGAGTGCTTTTTTGGCCTGGTACCAAGTCCTGCAAATTTGCATTCAGACCCATATGATCAAGCACAAAATCCTCCCAAGCAGCATGTGACAGTCTACCGCTAACCCTCCATTTCCCCTCAGTATGCTCTTCATCCCCATAGAATATTGCCGGCATGTCTTCCTACAGACATTCTGAAAGCAGAAGAGATCAAATACATACAAAATACTTCAAAACAGCAGGCTTTATGAAAATTCAAGCCTCCAACATGGCTACAGTTTCCAGTTCTGATTCAGGTGGTATGAATTTGGGCTGTTTTCCAATTCAGATGTAGGTGGTATCCATTTGGGCTATTTTCACTAAATTTCCACAGCCTTGAAAAACAGAACTGTAGCAATCATTTACTAACTTTCATGTGAACACAGACTGATCAAGCCATTCCTGTTACTGACCAACTACATTTACATTCACATTACACTACTTCCATGGTTGGAGTTCTCACATTTAGTGTTATCCCGGTAGTAGCATGAAGTCAGGGCTCAAGCAGTAAATGCAAATTTTAAATAGAAATCCTTACATATGAATAAATACTCTTTGAAGCAATTATCAGAGGCTGAGATTTAAGACAGCATGTAGATATAGGCAGGGAGAAGTACCTCTGACCGAGGTGAAATACTATGACCTCAAGACAGTAACATCAGACAGATATTTTGAAGTGAATTTTCAATCATTTTGCGTATTGCTCAGAAGAGCCTACATTGCTGCTCTTTTTTCTTGAAGGAAAAGCCAAGCAAAAGTTCACAAAGCTGTCTCATAGAGTAAAACCTGCAACATCTTGTGGTTCCCCACATTCCCCAGAAGTGGGGAAGTCAAAATGAGAAAATACGCTAACCACTTGGCAAGAGAGGTTGTACATAAAATCCACTTGAAGAATTCTTTCCTATGAAGAACAGTTGCATCCTTGACTTCTGAGTAGTACTAAGAAAAATCTTTTGGCACAATCTTCTCTATTGATATTGGAGACAAAATTTTGCTAATTGGGAAAGGGTTAAGAAATGGGTTTTCTAGCATGACTGAGAGAAAAAGTAAGTCTGATATGGTCAGGTTATGAATAAAATTGAAACCTCATTATGAAAAAAATTGCTTACTTCAAACCAGGTTTCTCAGCTGTTTTATATACATTGAAGGCACTAGACTGAATCTGTGAGCATAAATGTATTCTGTAAAAAAAACCTTCTTGAAATAGTCATGCATAGTTCATTGAGATCATCTGATGCAGCACTGTCTCCTCAAAGCATTAAAAATAAAAAAAATTAAAAAGATTTAGTATAAACTGATATTTTAAACTACTCTATTTGCAGAAATCTTCTGCAAATTTTCTTTTTATTCACCTTCTCATTGTTAAATTTTTATGCCACATGATACAGTTTACAAATATCTGCTTTTTATTTCAACTATGTGAAATCCTAGAAGTTCAGAAAGGACAACTGAGAGCCAAGGCTATACCTGTGCACTAGCTTGGACTTTTCACACTCATTCCTGCAGCTTGATTGCCTACCTCTCCTGTGTGCCACAGCTCCTGCCTGGGACACATTCCTAGGGTTTCTTGTCATGCCGAGGAGGCTATGGGCAAATGCGGTTGCATCACTGAGCCTCACGCTGATTTGCAGTCAGGATGTGGCTTCGGCTGCCAAACCAGATCAGGAACTCCAAAAGAGTTTTTAAACTGGCCCTTAGGTTCTCTAGCCTTAATGTAGTCACAATCTGTAACCCAGATTAAGACAATGGCATGAACAGTCTCCATAAAAAGGTGTTAGCATCAAATCTTATGAATTTAAAAGATATGTACAGCTGATATCTGATATAATACTTAACATTGTATTATGAATATTAGTAGCTGAGCATGAATCCCTGACAAACCCAAAATCATCATACAAGCCATGTTCTGGAAGGTATTAAACTAGAGAAAATTAATTTCAGTGGAAATCATAAAGAGAAGTCATTAAAAGTGTCGAGAGAGAAACCTTCAGCCAGGAGAAACCACCAGTCTTGTCAGTGATAGCAATCAAACTCTGGATTTTGTCTGAAGGTTTCTCTACAACAATTTGCTCTGTATCAAGGTGCTTGTTCTGATCTAGGTACAACACTCACCAATGACTAAAATGCTTCAGACAAGTCTTCTGATCCCTTGTTTCTGTGCTACAGGAGTTTCCTGTCTACTTAGAGATGTAAAGTCAAGCTATAAATTATCTTAACAATAGGGTACAGAAAACTGGAGCCCTGGGTAAACAGGAAATATCTGGGAATTCACAGCAAATTTTGACCAAATGACAGTCTCGGACAGAGTTTGTTCCAGAGTTTGGTTTTGACTATGCCTCGATGACCTCACAGCTCTTAAATAGAAAACAGAACACACCACCAGAGTGAGGCAGCATGTACAATGAATGATCCAGCACGAAGTAAAGAGCAGAAAATAGCAGAGGGGGTAAAAAATAATTTTAGTTTCAGAACATACAAGACAAAGAAGTTGCTTTTAAAAACCTTTTTTATTTATGAGAATAAATAGAGAATTACACAGTCATATTGGATCAGAGAGACAAACCCAGACTAAGCCACAACATTTTCAGTGATGAGGAAATTATGTCGCAAGAGTCAGTGGCATTTAGAAAATTTGCCCAAGTGTTTAGAAGGTCTTTTCCAAAATTTCAATGACATTTTGAGCGTTAAAAAGAAAAATAAAAAAGCACGCATATTCCGTGAACCGTTCTGCCAAGGGCATTTACTGGCAAACCCTGCATTACCTGTGTTAGGTAATGGTGCCAGGAATTTATCCTGTATATCTTGTAGCTATGTATAGGAAAACAAAGTTAGTGCCTATCTATATAATCACAAAAACAGCAGAGTCTGTGCAAATGTGGTTCTTAGAACACTAGATAAGAAAACACCAGTTAGGTAAAGGGCTTGAATGATGATGCTCCAGAAGACCATTGCAAAGTGGTCTTCCAGGTGATCTTCCCAGGTGGGAACACCTCTACAAAAAGCCTTATTTAAGACATCAAGATATATTCTCCTGGGACACTATTATGCCCTGCACTCCTGGGACCTATCCATCAGGCTGGTTCAGGCTGCCCACTATCTCAGTGGGCAGCAGCATTTGCCAGCCAGTGACCACTGTGTCCCACACTGGCCGCATTGACCCCAGATGTGCCAGGGACCATGGAGGTGGCACAGGCATCCCTCAAAACAAATCTCCCTCTGCCAAGAACAGCACTCATGGCTGGGGAGGAGGGTTTTGTGTTAACCATCACTATGGTCAAGATGTCACCCACATGGTAAAACAAATCCCAGTTCCTCTTTGGCATTCTCCAAATGAACACATTAGGTCAAAGACGGACAGTTGCTGAGGCAACAACTACAAAAATAGCATAACATTATGTTTGCTGCATGGCTCAAACCTGCCACTGCCTCCAGGCTCCCAGGGTTCCTGAAGAGGAAAGCAGGGTATTTCCTCAAGTAGGGATTAGTAAGACTCCGCCTCACAGGATCTACAGAGACATCGTTTTGGGGTGACGAGTAACGCTGGAGGGATGGAGGAACTGCTGCCATTAACCTGCCCCATCCCTGGTGCAGGTCTGCAGGGCCCTCCCCACCAGCTGCAAATGGTGGTTTGTCCTTCTCAGTGTCCACTATACAAAAACCACAGACAGGACCAGAAGTTTGGACTCTGAAACCACCATCTGGGCAAAAGAAGAGGCTGAGGGCTGTGTGGAGGGGCTTGGACATGTTCCTCTTTATGTAAAGTTTTTCTCTAGTGGTTTTCCAGTCTTGTCGCTCCAAGCTTTCTCAACACCAGGGTAGATGGTCAGATAGACTGCTTTGGTGGCAGACCAGAAAGAGCTAAGCAGGCTGTAGTAATTTTCTGGTGAGGCTACACTGTTTAGATCCGAATGCTTCTGATGTACATACATATTTAAAATGGGGGGAAAGAGGAATTTCACTGTAACTAGAAAGGCTTTGTTTGGCATTTAGGGGACAATGGCTTTGTTCTTTTAATTTCAGGATTTTGCCTGCATTTGATTCTCCATCGGTTTCCTAGGAACATCATGTACCAAGGCAGCCAGGAGAAATTACTCTCTCAGATGCCTTAGGGTTTAGATAATTGTGGAACACTGGGTCCTGTATATGCTTTTGGGGGAGAAAAGGCCTAATTTATTCTTTGCCCATGTTCTGAATGAATAAAGAGAGACAGTCTAGGCCACCTCCCCTGCTACTAATGACCTCTGCTAATTCTAGGCTAGGACTATTTTATCCCCAAGAAAAAACGCCACTGTCAGGTGTGGATATAAAGGGAGGCGAGATATTCCAGGGCTGTGAGGATAAGCATTTACCTCCTTTCCCTGTACTGCTTTCCAGAAGACTAAAAACAAGCCCTGATGGACTACTGGGATAGGGGTTGGTGAGGTTTTTTGCTATAAACTGTTTATAGACATTAAAGCGAAGCAAGACTGTGTACTGGGCCATGTGTGTGCATGGCAGAAGCAAGCAGGCTAAGGTATGACCAGTGGACAGGCCCCACAGCAGGTGCCACGAATTCTCATGAACAACTCTTGTGCAATGGAGACTTTCTTAGGAGTAACTTCTTGGCAGCAGTACTGGTCTAAGCAGTCACACATCCTATTCCTCCCACCCCATGCTGCACCCTAATAAACATCCGTGCACCAAATCAAACCAAGCACTGAGCACAGGGGACTTGGAGACTGCCCTGAGCATGAGGCATCAGCAGTGGCCCCTTCCTAGGAGCAGCAGTGTGACAGCTTTGCAGACACAGAAGTGAAAGCCCTCCCTACTGGGCACTGCAGAGCATTAAAACTAAACCTGTAAACTGTTGGGACAGGAAAAAACTAGGCAAAACCAGCACAGCAGGTGCCTCCAAAGATAACAGTCAGTGAGGAGGTGGTTGTGTAAGAGAAATCACTGCATGAGCCCTCCAAGCAAATCCCATATTCTGATACATGTTTAGGTATAGCAGAAAGAGTATATAAGGAAAATTACATTATTTCTTAAAGCCCACAAACTTCATAAGGTCCCCCAAAAAGGGCAATTTGTTCACTATGCGCTCTCTCTAGAGAAATAATGTATGCAGGTATCAAGCGATTTCCATTCTGAAAGCTCAGAGACCAAAAACGTCAGCCATGCCAAGGTCACAGCAATACTGTTACCAAACCCACAAATCTTGTGGCAGATCCAGAGCCATCTGCACTCACCGGGATTGTTTGGTTTACTGTTACATTTTCACAAGAAAAAAAATAGTCAGTACAGTCTTGGGAGGAGGCACATCCATGCGAAAATCTAGCCTAAGTGGCAATGAGAATCTCCCTAAGAACTAACTTTGGGTGTGCTGAAAACATATTGTACCTACCAAAACATACTAACATGACACAGATGTACATTTCTTAAAAAACAATAGGTTTCCTGCCTAGAGCACTATGGTGTATAAACTTGGCTACAGACAGGCCAAAGATACAGAAAGTGACAAGACTCATCCACCAAAGGTGCAGAATCCAAGTTAATCAGCATTTCAGGATAAAGGCTGAACATGAATATCTGCTTACATTGCCCCTTAGAAGCAACCAGTTGCCTATAAAGCACATAATTTAAAGAGGAAGAAAAAAAAGGTTGAGCCCAAGATTAAGCAAAAAATCCCAGACTCTGACATACCAGATCCACAAAACACAGATCAGCTGCCCACATTTTGGTTGACAATGGTCTCATCCAGTGTCCCTGGAAGGATCAGTGTTTGTTCTTGACTAAGCTTAAAGGTTTAAAGTTTAGAAGCTTAAAGTTTAGAAGTTTAAAGGTGAGGAAACTTGTATTTCCTCTACAGCTATATTCAAAAGGATGGGGGTAACAGGACTGTTTTCTCTAGCTTTGCTGGAGGGCCTCTGGGAGGAGAGAAGTTCCCACGGCAGCATGTTGCTACCTGTTGCACATCTTCACCAGGAAGCGCAGAGGAGAGGAGAGGGGAGGAGAGGGAAGCCTGCCTTGCCCCCGCAGCCTGCAAAGCCACCTGGGGCTGGAGGCGCGGCTGGGAGGGGGTTCCCCGGCCCTGTCACGGCCCGCTGAAGCTGAGCTAAACGCAACCCGCTGCACAACCCTTTTTTTGCCCGCCACACCTTTCCCTAAGGCCGAGCCAGCACTTCCCTAAAGCATTCCAACAGGTCTAGAGGGAGGAGCGGATTAACGAGGCCTCGCGTTTCCATTTCCAAAGGCTCCACCTGGGCTCCCGGTCCCGCAG
>NW_009912621.1:0-2987 GCF_000696875.1 Nestor notabilis | reverse complement strand
GATGGGGTGGGATGAGAAAGGGTGGAATGGGGTCTGGTAGTCTTCTGCTGTATCTGTGCAATAAGAGCTGCAGAGCCTTGGCTGGGGCCTCTGGGCGGGCCAGGGATATGAATAATTAATCACAGTGATAATTAAGCAGGATTTGGCAGCGTGTGGCAGTGCCATAAGGTCGTGGCAACCAGATCCCCTCCTTGGGTGCCTGAAAGCTGAGTAAGAGGTTTGGATGTCGGGGCAGAGCTGGCAGTTAGTGAGGAACTGGGAGGTTTCAGGCTGTGTGGCCGTTTGGCAGCAGCAGGAACACCGGCCCTGGAGATCCCGGGATGGCCCAGGCAGGAAGGAGGGATGCGCATCCCTGCACAGTGGTCAAGGGCAGTACCTGGCTCTCCCATGGGACATTGCCAAAGAGCAGTGTTCCCAACAAAACAATCATGCAAGCCACTGTTTTCCTGCAAGATAAGTTGGGTTTGGTTAAAATGGGTGTTCTTCAGCTCTTGGCCAGGCTTGGTTTGTCCCCACGGTGTCCCCACAGGGCCAGGACTCTGCTCTGGACGCAGGCAGGGTGGTGGGATGGGTACAAGGCGGTTGTGTCATTTCAGTGATGCCCTTCCACCAGTGGGTAAAGACAAGAAGGAGGCAGAGGGTGCACACCCCATGTGCTTTGGGCTTGACCCCACAGGCAAGAACTGATCCACTTACATGGGACATGAAGCAGGAGCTGCTCCTTTGAAGTCCATGGAAACAATCCCTGCTGCCGAGTAGGAGACCCTGGCTGCAGTAAAAGGAAAAGGCAATAGAAATAAAGCTGTCTCTGTATTAATCTCAGTGGTTTACAGCTGCCTATAGTGAGAAATGAGTCTCCGTATCCACTGCATCACTTATTAAGCAATGGCTGTTCCAAAATAGCCCGTGCAGATGCTCTGCTCTGAGCCACGAGTGGTTTCGTGCCAGAAAAATGCCGCTGCTTTGGAAGTGCAATAATAATTCCGGAGTAACGTGAGAAAACAGAGGGTTTACATCAGCAAATGCTCAGCAATAACACTTGTGGTGACTGTTCCCAACAACTCTTTAATATAGAAAAGCCTTGAGCTTGACGAGGTGGGGTTCGAGCCGGGAACAGCAATGCTGGGATTCCTCTTTCTGCTTCCCTCCCCTTTTTCCCTCTGCAGGTCCCTTCCCATCCCACTGGGAGTCTCACCTGCAGAGCCCATGAAAGGTTCTTTCCTTTAACACTTGGGAAGGACCCGAGGAGTTTCTTTTAAGAGGTGAATTTCTATCAGATGGGCCCAGAACCCATCTGAGGAGGGAAAACTCCTCTCCTTTATTTCCTTTATTACTGAATTCACCTTCATTTTGGTTACACTCAAGGAAGGAAGTTGGTCATTTCTTTTCATGTAGGCCTCCTAAAGGGCTAACTGTGCCATCCCCTTGATGGGAGAAATCCGTGGGTTTGTAGTTATTACCTACCTAATGCTGCCTCCGTTTCCATAGAGACTCTATAAATAGAATAAAATTTAAATCACTATTTCCCGAAGTAGCAGTTCAGCACCGTAGATTTATTATGTATTTCCTAGGAAAAACCAAAAGGATAGGAATTTTCGTTGGGCATGGATAACAGGAGGATTAAAGTGTTTAGTGACACGGGATCTGATTGCTGATTCCTTGTCAGTATTAGAGGTGTGATGAGAACTAGGCCTTATGGGTTTGGAACTCTTGGCTTTCATTCTTTACTATGAGGGTGCTGAGGCGCTGGCACAGGGTGCCCAGAGAAGCTGTGGCTGCCCCATCCCTGGCAGTGTTCAAGGCCAGGTTGGACACAGGGGCTTGGAGCAACCTGCTCTAGTGGAAGGTGTCCCTGCCCGGGGCAGGGGTTGGAGCTGGAGCAGCTTTAAACTCCCTTCAACACAAACCATCCTTTGAGTCTATGGTTCTATGCCCAGGATTTGGAGGAGTCCTTTATGGCTGTGAAATCCTCCATGTTCTGCAGCTCCTGGAGGTCATGTCTCAACCATCACCGCTTTGCTACAAACCAGGGCTTTTGCCAAGTAGCTCCCAGTCCTGTGCCCATCTCACGCTGGTTCTCAGTAAAGGGCAGTGCTACAGTTCCGGGAACCAGCATCCCCGGGGGGAGCTCCAGGCACAGTAAATCAGTGCAGAAATGCCCCTGAACGTCAGCAGGGTCAGAACTGGCGTCCTCAAAGGTAGCGTGCTCGGCTTCACTCCAAAACCCAGGCAGAGAGCGTCGGGGCAGGCTTGTGCCTTGGGATGTGCTGGGTTCCCAGTAGCTGCGGGTGCTTTGGGAGGAGAGAAGCTCTTTCAATGTCCCAGGGTCATTTAATTGCTGCCTGGTCGCTGCCATAGACCTGGGATCCGGGATCCACCGAGCCCTTTGCAGATGTTGGAGGTTGCTGCCCACACCACAGGGGATTGCGGAGGGCACCCAGCCAGGATCTCCCAGGGATGCAAATCTGGGCATTCCAGTGGCTGTGGGGAAACCGCTCCAGAGTGACCCGGCTGTAACGTGAGCTCGACCTGTTCCACCATCCATATTGCATGACTCTGCTGCGGCCACCCCGATTCCCAGGAGCCGTCCCGAGGAAAGCCGTGTGGGAAACCAGCCTGAGCCCCTGGGAGAGGAAACCCGGGGGCGCAGCGTGCCCCTGGGAACCAGCCGCTGCCCAGCAGGGACCGGATTGGATGGCGACAGGCCATGAAGTGCGGCTTCACCTCCGTAAGCGGGGCCAGCCTGGTCCATGCTGCGCGCAGGAGCCAGGGAAAATCCCCCAGGGAAAAGCCCACCCTGGTCCTTCCTGCCCCAGAGAGCGGGTTGTTCTTGGCAGTGTGGTCAAGGCTCTGAGGCTGGGAGTAACCTCCATTGCTCTGAAGGGTCTTGCTGCTCCTCTTCTGCGTTCAGGGGTAGCTGGTGCTCCAGCACGGGGAATGCTGTTGGAGTTGCATAGTTTGAGATGTGCCGAGCCACCATGCTCAGC
>NW_009912620.1:0-26021 GCF_000696875.1 Nestor notabilis | reverse complement strand
ACCCTAACTATTCTATGATTCTATGAATAGTATAGAAGCGTTAATGACAGTAATTATCCCAAAATCTGTGTTCATTTGGATATGTAGTTAGGACCAGCTTTTTTGGAACCGTATAACAGTTTGGAAAAAACTTGGGGGAAAAAATAAAACAGAACCAAAAAAACATGGAACAGGATCAGTTGACCTTGTGTTGCTTATTTCAGTACAGAGTGGATTTTAATTCTAGGATATAGTCCAGAATCTACTGAAGTTGGGGGAAGGATGCCTGTTCAGTTTTACTGCGCTTTTGAGCAGGCTTTTACACCCTTGCTTGGCCTCTGGCTGGAGTATGTGCTGGATGGACATTTGGCTGCATTGCTTGAAAGAGTGGATTTGTGGGGAGATGAGATGGAGATTTATTTGCAATTTGCTACCTTTATGCAAAGTAATGAGTCTGCTCTCTGAGAGCGTTCACGCAGGGTGTTAATGTGGAGTAGTTGTCAATGCACATGGTAGCGTACAGAAACTTTGACTTCTCCACTTGGGCAACCTTGAAATAAAAGTCAAGAAGCTGTAGATGGATAAGAGTGGATTTGTGGGGAGATGAGATGGAGATTTATTTGCAATTTGCTACCTTTATGCAAAGTAATGAGTCTGCTCTCTGAGAGCGTTCACGCAGGGTGTTAATGTGGAGTAGTTGTCAATGCACATGGTAGCGTACAGAAACTTTGACTTCTCCACTTGGGCAACCTTGAAATAAAAGTCAAGAAGCTGTAGATGGATACAAAAGTAGATTGTGGGAGTATAGAAAATGATGAGAAAACTCTACCAGTTGTAAATAGCAAGGTCACAGCATGCCAGCCGTCCAGTCATTGTTGAGATTTTTGAGCGTAACAGTAGATACTGATCTTAAGGGGGACATGAAGGTAGCTTTGAAGTATTGAAGGGTTGCTTTTCCCACACACAAGAAAGGGTAAAAAACAAGAAACCGATATGAAGCAACAGCAAAGAGTGATGAATGACTATGTTTTTGTCAGACTGAACTACAGCTCAACCCTGAAATAATGTATTGGAGGCAAAAGTTTTTCTCTGTTCAGTAGCACTTAAACATTCTCACTTGCTCCTTTAGAATTGCAGAAAGATGAAGCAGAAGATACACAGTCAGAACAAGAAGAAGCTTTTTTGCCTCCACCAGTTGAGGATCCTGAGCTAAATATCAACCACCCCTACTATGATGTTGCAAGACATGGCATCATCCAGTTAGCAGGTGTGTTTGGAAAATACTATGACTTTACCTTACTGCACCCTTTACCGCATTTTTCTTACTGTACTCCTCAAGGTGATGCGTAAGAATCACGTTGATGCCTTCAGCTTTCATCCTGAAAAGCATCTGAATAGTAATATATGAACTCAGTGCTTTTCTACGGATGAATTATAAGCCAAATATTTGAGCTTAATCTCACTTTAAAATATAACTATAGCAATATATTATAATCTAAGGCCTAGCTGTGGCTGTAACAGATCTGTACTTTGTGATAAGCTGTTTTGTTTTCTGAATAACCTGAAGTGTTGTGTAGTCACATGTAATCATTTTTCTAGTCTGCCCTGGAAAGGGTGTGCAACCAAAGAGATAGGGGTTACTGTATAAAAACTAACGAAAGGCAGAAAGAAAACTGTTGACATGAATGTTAACTGCATTTATCATCTGACTTTCTGTTGTGACATGGAGAGAAGCTATGGGTACATAGCATGTTTGACTATTGGATCATTCAGTGTTTCCAGTTATTTATTTTTAAAACAGTCTGGCAGAGTGTAAGACATGCAAGCATGTTTATGATATAAATGCACTTCTTTACAGTATGCATAGCATATTTTTTTCCTTTGGGCTCATTTTTGGCACCAATGTGCTTGTTAAAGTGGCATTAGTAATCACAATCCTGATCTAAAGAAATCTATACAATGAGAAACAAACAGCAGTATTTAACACAGTTCATCCTAATGAAGTCTAGGATTGTGCTGTGCTTGCTTTTTGCACCTCATACTTCAGTGAGCCTAGATTATGATTTTTCAGGAAAATTATGAACTCGGGTTATACGTAGGTACCTTCCTGAGTTCAAGCTGTAAACAGGATGTCATCCAGGCGAATACCAACTTTAGCAAAACTTCTAGTGAGCTAGGAGTGACTAGGGGAGCAAAATCTGTGGTAATTTGGCTTCTGCCATACAGTGGGAGGAGAATTTTACCCATAATAACTTCTCTTCTGGAAGCTTGTTATACACAGATAATAATTACCTTTTCCCTTCTTCAACACTAACCATCCAACATAAGACTCAAATTCATAAACAAAGGAATAACAGATTCACAGTCTTGTGATTCAAAAGCTGCTACCTGCTAACCCACTAGGATGCTTCTCACACAAGCATCAGTTTTGGGATGGGGAAAATACCAAGATATAGAAGTTATAATGAAACCCTTGAAATCAAACTGACAAAGCATGAAATACATGTTTTAACTGAGACACTGGATACACCAGAGTCACTATATCTGTCCACCTAAGAATATCTTCCATCTGCTGTATGATGCAGTGCAACATGATCTTTAAGAGAGAGACTCAAACCCTTTTTTCTCCTGCTGGTATATTCAGTATCAAATTGTGATGGGCCATGTATTTACTGCTTCAGTTTTAAGCATGAACAACTATTTTTTAAATGTTTGTTGTTGCTTCTCATTCTTCACTCACTTAAAGCTGCTGTAGAAGTCATAAGCACTTATTATTTGGTGGTGTTAATCCTAAAAGGTCCTTTAGTGTTTATTTTCCTTGGAGGAGCCTTCATGATTTTTGCAGCTATGGGCAGATCTGATGAGCTGGAACCCATGAGTCTGTGCTTAGACAAAGCTCCTCTTCTTTATCCTTTCAGACTGGGGAAAAAGGGGACAAATTGGCTATCTTGGTAAGTTCTCCTTGACTGGTCAATAAGACATTCCCTTTAATTAAAAATAAAGAACTAAAAGTTTATTGCCAAGTCAAACAGAACATGTAACCTTTGTAGTCTCAGACAGACTCTGTCATTTGACTTGGAAGAGTTAAAATCGTGGGAGAACTTTTAGCGGGGGATATTTTGGAATGTGAAAAAGGAAGTACACTGGGGCAATTCTTCTGAAATATTCATGCTCTTACTGCTGGAAAAACAGAGAACATGAGGTAGATACAGAATTATAACCAGCGTGCCCTTTCCTGAGTGGTCCCACCTGGCTTCATCTCATGCATATACCTTATGCCTATGTTAGAAAATAGGAATGTGCTTCAGTATGGTGGAGTGAAAGCCACAGTGTTTTTTAAAGAGACCTACTTGTACCTTCCATGGTTTCATCTTGGAACTTGCTCTGTATCAGTGTTTGCTTGAAATAAAGTCCAAATGTAAGGTATGCTCCTGGCTTAAATTTGCCAGAACAAATGGAGGTATTCACAAGATGAATACCAAGAGGCTGAAATGTTGGATTATTTCTGATGGTTTTGTCCTCAATATTGCAGTCTTTTGCAGGGCAGTAAGTCCCCTAGCCACTGTTTATTCTCAAAAAAGAGTGACTTTAGCTGCCATTTCAGTCAGAAATATATGATGGGGTTTTGCAAATCTACTGGACGGTTTAAATGTGAAGCACAGACCAGAAGCATGCTCCAGACAGCAGTCTGCACCCTCTAAAGCAGATCTGATGGTGGGACGTAGAAGGAGAACACAGAGATGTGCATAAGAATGAAGATCACAGGGAAGGTGAAATATGACCTGAAGATGCTTCACCTCTACAGTATGAGACCTCCCCATCCCCTGTGTGAACTGGTGTGGAGTCAAGTTTGAATGTTGTCTGGATTTCAATTCAAGTGGGGGAAGGACGAACTCTTCAAATCTCCTTTACATATTGGAAGAAGCCAGTCCCTTTTGAAACAAAGAATTTTAAATGATTTGTACCTACTTTATAATGGTTTTAATCTATTTGAGTTAGACAAAGTATAATTTCAATGTTTGGAATGGCTGTTTCAAAGCAATTCTGAAAGCTGTTCTTTCACTTTTAATTCTGTGATTGAAAGACAGTGAGATTTATTTTTTAAAATAATTGAAGAAAAAGAATGAATTTAGGTGAAAATATTTGCAGTAATTTATCCACCTCTTACAGCTATCTCATTTCCAACAGTTGATTAAAAAAAAATAAATTAAAACTTCTTCTTTTCACAAATTAAAATGATTTATAGCTGCTTTGCATAACAATAGCTTTGACTATACGTAAAGGAGATTTTTTTTGGTTGTATTCAACCAGTGTGAAAACACAATTAATTAAATAAGAATAGAGGATATTTTTAAAAGATGTAAGCTTTAATAATTGTTTATTAATTACAGACTGATTTGTGTCACAAATACTGATGTGCAACTGGCTAAGCATATGTAAATGGAACAGTACTACAGTGCTGGTTCTTTTTATTTCTATTTTGAAGGAGAAATTTCAATCTGTTACTTTAAAAGAAATTCAAGATTACTTTTCTTCATGGCAAAAAGGAAGGGACGTATAAGCATATGTGGTGCATCATGCTTCCTTATTTTCTGCAGTTTGCCTTCTCCTGAATATTTGCAGAAAGATAATGGGAAGAGTGCATTTTCCAGAGAGGCTGGATTTTGTCTGCTTCCATCTAAAAGTGTTTGGTGACGTTGTGGAATAAAATAATACAAAACTACAGTTTTGAACTGAAAGCAAAACATCAAGGAGAAAAGCTAAAATTGCACTTCTTTTTTTGCTTGACCCCTGTAGATGTGAGGCATCTTTCAGTTCTGAGTAAGTCCAATTAGTAGGGGAATGAGAGTTTTGTGGGATAAAATACTCTATGTTTATTTAAAATCTGCATGCTTCCAGTTACACTCTCCTTTGAACGTGCAGATAATTTCCATTCCCCGTTTTACCCTTCAAACTGCACTTCCACGTATTTCATTAAAAATTCTATTCTCAAAGTCATGGGATTCAAACTATGTCAGAATGGGAAGCAAATGCTCTAGCAAATGCAATGGGCATTTCCCAGGGTGCTCAGCCACAGCCCTTCTGATGGAGGACAAGGGAAGCCTCCTTCTGTTTTTATCAGCACTTCACATGTCGTGTTAAAATCTGATGGTTTTCAAAACATTATTGATACCTGCAAAGAAAGAACAACCTCTTTGTTTTTGTAAACCACCATCACTAATTGGAAGCTGGCACTGTGTGATACAGTTTTCAATGAAGTTGAGGTTCTTGGTCACCTTTTCTGGTTTGCTCTTGTCACTTGTGTGGCACTTGTGTGTGGGAGAACGAGGTGCTCTGCTCTGCTGGTAATTTTGCGAAAGTTTCTCTGCCTCCTATATTTCCCATTATTGAAACTAGGCAATTATGTTTATTTATGTTCTAAGTGTGTATCTGTTTGCAGTCTTTTATAAAGCTGGTTGCTTTATTCTGGCTTTTGGGTCAAGTAGTCAAATGTGACCACCAGTAGCAATTAATGGCTCATTTAGTACTTTAACTGGAAATCTTTCTTAGATTTATTTTGCTGGCAAAGTTGTCTCTAACGATAGTCTACAGTGCACTGTAACAGCAATTTTTTTCACACGAGTCATGATATAAAGAACAAACTTTCATTAGCATTTTAATTTAATTTTAGTACATCATTTGTATTAATGCATGTCACATTATAATGCCTTTATAACTACTCTGAGAATACCAAATAAGACACATTCAAGTAACTTCAGGTAATAAATTATAGTCTGTTTAAGAACAATATGCAGACATACCTGAGTACATACAATTGTAATGTTGTGCATATTCTTACTTTAGTGGTGCTCAAACACCTTATTTAACCCTGGAGCCAGAATTTATTTTTTCATGTGAAACAGGCCTTGTGGGATGAAAAAACACCTTTGAGAGAATAAAAGTCAGCAGTCAGACAAAAAAAGAACAGGAATCAAAAACAGCCAGCAGAGAAAGCTATGTTTTGGAAGTCCAAACTGTAGGACTAAAGTGATGATAATTATCAAAATTCAAGCTGAGTTAGATCTTTAAAGGATGTTAAAGCAAATATCAGAAGGCTCTTTGGTTGTATAAGAAGAGAGAAGTGATTTTTTGTGAAACACGAGTGGGATGGCTATCAGACATAAACCAGCTATAGCTGTCAAATTAAATAAATACTTCATCTTGGTTTTCAGTAAAGACAATGATGCTGATGTCTTTTTAAGTCTTGTATGTGATGTTCTTCTGCAATTTATTATCTAACCGTTGCCACCTGTGTTTAGGAAAGATGCATTCAGATTGGAGCAGGGTAGAGAATATCAAGGTCAGGGAAGATATAGATGATCTATCTTGTTTCCGAGCAGTAAAATTAAGGCTGGGAGGAGATATGATTGTTGTCCAGAGTGCCCTGCAGGATGGTAAATAGTACTGAAAGAGAAATGCTGCATCAGCTGAGTGATGTCATTGTCACATGAACAAATTTGTACAAATTTGCATTAACTTTTAGACTGGAATTGTGAAAGCAGGTTGCTAGTGGTAAAAGCAGTGAGCAAAATGAGCAAGAAGCAGAAAGAACTAACTAGCTTTCTAGATAAAGCTCAACAAATCAGTGGAAGGGTTATGTGGTACAGTTCCTGGTGATGACACAGGCTTGGAATTACTAATGCAGAATGAATTATACCAAGAATGTCTCAAATATTAATTCAGATTAAACATTTTCTGGGGTGTTTGTATATTGCTTTTAAAGAAATAGTATCTCTCATGTAGATATATGTTAAAATCTTGACACCTCAGAGTCTTCAGTGCTTCAGTATGAGCATGATTTAACTTCTGCACCTGACTTACCGAGAGTCAAAGTTGGATGTGGGGTGGGCATGGCATGAACATCAACCTTATCTGTATAGACAGTGTGGGTGAAGCTGTCATGAGCCAAAGAGTAAATGAACTGGAGTGCAGCAATATATGCTTTGTCAGAGGAACTAAGGTCACTTAAGGATATTCAGGTTACGAAAAGCATACTTGTGTGCCTTTCTGGTTGTGTTTTAAATGTGGTCTGAATGTAGCAGTGCTTCTGGAAGACAGTATCTAAGAAAACTTAAATTGGGTTGAAAAAAAAATCTAACTCAGAAATGTGACAAAGCAGATGCCCAAAGTGCTTGTAGGTAGAGTGGTATTCTGGTAAATTTCAGAAATAAAGCTTGAAGAGTTTGAAAACAGGTCACTTATAAGACTATTAGAGAAAGCAAATCTGTTATATTCCACAACTGAATGCTACAGGAAGGCTTAAGTTTCTACTGTCAGGAGTTGAGCAACACCAACCACCTTCGAACATGACTTTCTCAGCTTAGCTTCATCGTTTTCCCAGCAACTGCTTCATTTCATTGCAGCGGTGGCCAAATTGCTTTCTGTAGGCAATGTGTTTTGACAGTGAAGGTTTGCAGTATGTTTTGAGTAACAATGGGCGATAGAGGTAGCCCCAAGTATCAGAAGATACAAGCCGTTCTTCAGATCAGTGAGGTCCTACTGCATAAGTAAATGAGTGTTGTCTTTACTAATTGTTTTGTTCACTAGGTGATGACAATTCTGGAAGGAAGGTGATTACCTTCAGTTGCTGCCGTATACCCCCCTCCCATCAGCTCAATCACACCAGATTACTGGAGTAAGTTTCTACTGGAGTAAGTTTCTCTCAATCTCCTGTGTGGACTACTTTGCATTTTATATGTGAACTCCTGTTAACTTGTTTCCAGGTGAATGAGCTTTCAGGCAGGAGAAGCAGGAGGCAAGGAGTGAAATGAAAATAGGATGTAAGACCTACTAGTGTTAATATTAAGTGAATGAAATGTAGATGAAACTGCCAGTTGCTTCACCTGGAATCTTGACTAGCAGAAGCAATTCACTGTGGACTGAAATTAACTTGTTGTCTTGATTTTTTTTTAATGAATTCTGATGATATTTTAAAAATTGAATTTATGATGAAGACCAAAGAAAAAGCAATTTTAGTATTTTAGAGTTCCATATATATGTTCTCATGAATAGCAGTATTTGCCTTAATTTGTTATACTTTATCTCCTAACTCAGTAGGAGCTTTGTTTAGTTATTTACATTTGAGTCACTTTCCTTTTTTATAAAGATCTGCATTATGTACAGTATATTATGCTTAACTGTTTTAAATGTATCTCACTTTGTAATGTTTGGGGTTTTTTTGTGTTAGAAGAGGTTGTAAATATATAAGATTGCAACATTCTTCCTTATACACTTGCTGAAGCAAGGTACCAGGACATGTTTTTGCCTTGTAGTTTGTCAGTGCATGGAGATCTGTTCTGCCATGGGAGTCCTGTCCTTGTTAAGCATTTTAAAACTATTTGGACTTCTTGTGCAGCCTTCATTGCCAAAATATTTGAGCACCTTTGAGCTGTCAGTACCCTCCACCACTGGAAAGGACAGAAGTGCTATTGCCTTTTCAGGAACAGAAAGGGATTAGAAAACAGGTTACTTCAGAAATGTGTTTGAGACTATGTTCTTCATTTTTATGCTCGTCACAGCTAAGGTATTTCCACAGCGTTAAGCCAGAGCTCCCCGTGTAGCATAGAGGGAATGTTAGCCCCTAGGAGGAAGAACCATTCCAGTCAGCTCCTCACCTGGAGGAGATACCTGCAATGATTAATAAGAAATGCCAAAGAAATGAGTGTGACAAACCACATTTCTACCAGATCTCAGAAGCGTTCCTCAGTTCTGTGAGGAGACACCTCAATAAAATTAGTGTTTCCAGCCCTTATGCTCTTCTGGACTTAAACACTTATGTGTTTTCCTTCATCTGAGCTGACATCAAATTCACTTGGAAAGCCTGTGCTAAGAGAGAAACTGAGAGAAGCTTGTGCTAAGAGGCAGCTGAAGGCATGTGTCTGAATGTGGAACTAGCAATACAACTATCAAATTATCTGCTTTTAAGTAGTTAGACCCAGGTGCTGAATTCTGAGGAAAAGCTGCAGCGTAGGTCAAGATTGGTAGGTATTTTGTGATAAAATCACTAAAAGAACTGATTTGGTAAAGCTTTTGTAATTCTGCAAAATAGTCCCTGCAATTCTGTTACAGCCTTGGAACAAGTAATTGTACAAAAATACTGGTTATTTTATGCCCACAAAACTCTCTCAAGTACAGGCTTTTTGGATGCAATGTGCCAAGGAATTTACATGCTGTAAAATAAAACATCAGGCACTCCATATGTAAGAATATCTGTTTAGATATATTTCAATTTCAAACTCTTCTTTAAAAAAGTCTTGAATGACTATTACTACTACTTCTTCCATTAAAATACCATTAATACTCAAGTTGGGGATCAAAACAGCATTATATTAATTGCAGTGGCAGTCTTTGTCCCAGGCTATTTGCAGGCTAAGATTTTTAGTATGCTGAGTGAATAAGCAGATAAATGTGACTGTAGGAGGCCAGTGTTAAGAGTTGAAGTTATGAGCTTTCCATGTAAAGGTGGTTAGTCAAAGTGGCCTTGATACTTGCAGATAGCCACAGCCTAATAAATGGCACATGGAACTATGTATTTTATTGAATGAAAATAGCTTACATACAACTAAGTGCAATAGCTGGGGTTCTATCACAGAATAATAAGATAGAGAAGGTTAAAATCTAACACAGCAAGACATGAGGCCAGACTGTACTCCTCCGTCATTGCTTTATTTGAATCATTGAGGTGTGTGATAGGCCATACAGTATTCTCAATTGTAAGAGAAAGGAAAGAAAAAAACATCTTAAACTATACCATTAAAGGATGAACACACAGAAATCTGCTTATAAAGCATGCAGTATTATTTCAAGATGGGGATAAGTATTGTAGTTCTTTAAATTAGTTTTAAGGGAAATGATGTATGAACATGGACCTCATCACACAAACAAGAGAAAGGCAAATATATTCAAGAAACAGTTTAGAGTAACAAGTTGTAATTGGTAATTAGGTCTAATGAATTTTTCAAGAATTTAGAAAGTTTTAAATTGAAAGGAAGCCCCAAGATTTCATAGAATCGTTTCAGTTGAAAGGGACCTAAAAGATCATCTAGTTCCAACCCCCCTGCCGTGGGCAGGGACACCTTCCAATCTGGCCTTGAACACTGTCAGGGATGGGGCAGACACAACTTCTCTAGGCAACTTGCTTCAGTGTCTCACCATCCCCAAAGTAAAGAATTTCTTCCTAATCTAAATCTTCGCTCTTTCATCTTAAAGCCATTATCCCTTGTCCTGTCACTACATGTCCTTGTAAAAAGTCCCTCTCCAGATTTCTTGCAGGCCCCTTTTAGGTACTGAAAGGCTGCAACAAGGTCTCCCCAGAGCTTTCTGTTCTTCAGGCTGAAAAACACCAACTCAAGATCTTAACCTATCTTCACAGGAGATAGGTATATTATTTATTGTTTTGAAAAGTCAAAAATGACATTGCTTGGCTAAAAAGAAGGAATTTACAAAGACTAGAAGAAAGCAAAATAGAGTTGCTGATAGTTAAAATGCATATTTTTCAAAATTTCTTGGAAAAATTAGGTCTTCACATTGTCTTCATCTTTTCATGATTCATGAGCACCATAGTTTTTGTAACTATATACATTCTTTCATATTTCAGGCTTTGCAGTGATGTGGAATTATTGGCAACATTGCCACTAGCACAAGAGGAAGTTGCTAAATACATTGAAGCAAACACTAATTTGCAGTCACTAGTGTTCTGTGCAAAAATAGCACATTTTCTTTCTCACTTACTGCTTTAAAAATCTCATCCAGTAAACTGTCTTAAAACTAAAATGTTATCTTTCTCCTCAGGTACTTAAAGTATACTCTGGACCAGTATGTAGAGAATGATTATACAGTTGTCTACTTTCACTATGGCCTGAAGAGTGTGAATAAACCATCTCTGAAATGGTTACAAACAGCCTACAAAGAATTTGACAGGAAGTATGTCCCCAAAATATTTGGCTTACTCTTTGGGTTGTGTAATGTCTGTAACTAACTTCCATGAAGGAAGCAGATCTTTCCTGAACTGCCCACATCTAACCAAGTTCATTTTGCCATTTCAAATTCTTACAACGATATAGGTACAGTTAGTTCTCTTGTGTCTTCTGTGCAGCACTAAGAAATGGCCTGACTGCTTCAGTGATTACACAAAGGTATAAAAAGCTTTGGGAACAAAACCAAGAGCCATTGCCTTTTCTGTGCACTATTTGACAAGATATGTGTGGCATTTTGTTGGTCATCATTCTCAATTATCTCACAGCTGTGTTAAACTTTTTATCATCCCAAGGCTATGTGTGTACAAAAAACGAAAGATAAGCTTTTAACAGTCCATCTCTCACAGGCCTTGCAGCATTCGTTGGTTGTTACATGTAAAGGCCCCAAAAGACTGCTGTGCTCGTATATCCTGACCTTTGGAGTAGCAACGGCTATGGCTCATAAGTTCATGGTTTAGTTGGTTAGGGTGAGTTGAGGCAAAAGCTTCTAGGTAAATGGAATCTGAAGTTCTGATGTTTATTCTCTGAAAATGCGTGCTTACCAACAAAGCAGAAAGTTCCTACTGAGATCAGTTAGGCTTTTACTACTTTGAAAGTTGTTACTTGTTTGTATGTTGGCCTCAAGAAGGCTACATGGCTGAAAGCAAAAATGTAGTTCTTTCCTGATAGTGAGAGTGTATGTGTGTGTCTGCATATTGGGGGGGATTCATCATAAATGTCTGATTTTTCCAACTGGGGAGCTGGAACAAGAAGCAGATCTCAAAAAAAATATACTGTGAAAAAGATTATTGGGTGTTTCTAGACTAGGTGTAGTCCCAATGAAATACACAACCTTACTTTGGAAATTGAAGTTGAGATGCGCACAACACCACTTGTTAGTTTAGTGCCAGAGCTCAGACTTTCTTGAATGTCACCCAATAACCTCCTGATAAAACTCACTAAGCAAGAAGACGAGGTTGTGCTTAGCAGCTATCAGAGCAGCAGTGGGAAGCTGTCATCTGAAGCCTCTAACTGCTTTCAAGAGATACTGCTCTCCACTCAGCAACAGACCAAAAAAGCTTATTTTTGCTAGCAGGTTTCTGAATATTGTTAGTGCAATCTGTCTATTCTTTCGGGGACTGGGTAAGGGAGAAGAAAGGCAAAAGATCTCTTGCATTTTGTCTTTGGCAAGAGATTTGGACTACAATACTGGTTTTTTGCCATGCATTGAAAATTTCTGAAAATAAAGCATCGTACCATTTTCCTTCTGAGAGAATCCCAGGCCAAACTTACAGTTGCTGCATGAGGAGAGATAGTACAAGGGCAGTATCTTCTTTGTTGCCTTTTGCCATGCCTACAAGTGGACAGTATGAGTTTCATTTATACCAAAAACGTGTTCACTTTATTCCCCCACCATGACCCAAGTAGCAGGAGAACCAAAGAGGAACAGAGATGCACAGGTAGCCAGACAAAACCATACACCCATCATTTTGTTCACAGTTGAAACATCTTAGTGTACTGTCATTGAGAAGCTCAAAGCAACATTCACAGCCCAACATGTGTGTTCAGCTATACTAGCCAGAGGAAATAAAAAACCAAACCAAAAGTAGCACCTTTCAGACTTCTCCCATGTGTATGTTTTGGAGTCAAAAGAAAAAGAGGACAGGATGAAAGTGATTAGCTAGCATCATGAAAGCAGATGTTAAACAGGAATAGTTTCAAAAGAATAGATCTCGCTTTGAAGGTTTACAGCAGAGGCTCAGTAAAGTCTTTTGGGCATTCGATTGTAATCTAGGAAATAGCAATGTCTTATGCCCATTGCTTCAATATACAAAACAAACTTACACCAGAAACATCAGTAAAACTATTCAGGAGTTTTCCTTGTTAGTTTTTTATTGTTGATTTTGGGTTCTTGTCCACAGTGGTGCCAACTGCACAGGGATAATTGTTTGCTTGAGTATGATAGTGGCTTTGTGAAAACATTGCTTTTCTCGTTCAAAGATGTCTGGGCCCAAATAAAACCCAAAATGAAGAACTGTCATGTTTGCTGTCTTAGTCCGTTTTTCCCCTCTTATCATAACCTGGTAGAAGAAGGTTTTTCTTAGGAGTTCATGATCATTGTTTCATAACAACAAGTAGAGTATACTTTGGGAGCAAACTCAGCAAAGTAAGAAGCAAAAATTTATATATATAAAAGCAGGATTTTTCATTATGTGTTTCTTAATTTCATTTTGCAATAATGTTGAATAAGAGCAGAGTCTTTTTGTGCAGCTTGGTTTCCATTTCAATTTGTCACGGTTTAAACGCTGAACCCAGGACACAATTTCAGCCTACTAGAATCTATCGTTTATGTGTCATGATATGACACTGTAGAATCAAGCAAAGCTACAATGAAGAAAGGGTTTTGTTTCATACAAAGGGGACCGTTCAGTACAATACAGCATGGAGTTGGCGTCACCTCTAGTAATTATAAACAAAACAACACAAAGGTAGCAGTAAAAATAAAGGATTAGGTGTAAATTTTACATCTAAAAGTTTAGAAATCTCCAACCTGAAACTCCTCTAAGTAGAAAATAAAATAAGATGAAGTAATTGTAGACTCTTCATTCTCTTCTCCGTATTTTTTTTTCCCTTCAGTTCTGCCCCATTGATATTAAATCTTTGAAACAGCAGACATTGTTTAGGAAAGTAGTAGTGTTATCTTGGCCTACTATTGTATCATTAATACTGATCATTTTTTTAAACTAGGTGAGGAGGGCTTCATTTTACATTCCATTTCTTCTGAATTGGATCTTTTTAATGTATTTGAAAAGAATGCTGTATAATGTTTTTTGTAATAATACCTCCAATTCAGTTGTAGCTATTCAGTTCTACAATCTGTGATACTCAACAGTCTTCTAACAATTTAATTTTCTTTTCCTAGGTATAAGAAAAACCTTAAAGCACTATATGTCGTACATCCAACCAACTTCATAAAAATTCTGTGGAATATCTTCAAACCTCTTATAAGGTACATGGCAGTTTATTCAACACATTTCCCAGTTTAGTTTAAGGTGGTTTGTTCTCTAAGTTGCTTTTGAAAAGGCTTGAAGTAAAATATGTCAGCTAACAGCACAATACCCATTTAAACTGTCACAGACTAATGAGTCCAGTGAGCTTAAGCTTGGGTGTGAATAGGGCAGAGTTCTTTTCTTTCTAAGAAAAGAGAGGCTCAATTCATAGTAGTGTTACTGGTGTGTTAAGGTAAATATCACTTAAAAATGTGGTTATTCTGTGGACCATGAATGACTTTTTCGTCCTGTTTGACAGCACTTAGCACATTAGAACTGGGTCCATGACAAGTTACAAGGTGGTCTGGTAAAGCAGATAATAAATCAAACCTTCAGTCTGATCTCAAGTGCTCAGGTGAATAGGAATGATACTACTTGTGTGTTCAAAGCTAATGGATAAGTCCTGAAGTGCCTATAGGGATTTGAGATTGAAGGTATAATGGTGAAGGTGGATGTATTTTACTGGTGCATTTTTTTCCTTTGCATTGTAAAAATTGATGCTACCTACTAGGAACGAGCAACAATGGGCAGGTATTTCTAAGTGCTAGGGTGGTTAGGCTTTCTTAGTTTCTGCTCCTGGACTTCTGTAATTTCCAAAGTAATTCTGATTTGCAGATTATATTGTGAATGTCCTTAGGGCTGGAGGACAAAACCAGCTTATTCTGAGAAGCCATAATGAACCAACTAAAAATGTCCCTTACAGTAGTGTGCAATTGATTCAGTTTCTAACTGGTAGAAAGCTAGTTAATTTGAAAGGGAAAGTTTAACTTCTAGACTGACCAGAACATATAAAAAGCATGTGAAAAGAAAAAAGTAATTATAGCTAAAAATCATCCAGAATATGCTGTTCTTGAAACAGGAAGACTAATGATAAAACTTTATTTTAACTGGCACTAAAATAAATGCCAGAGATCCAGGACATAAAGCAATGGTTAGAAAAGTGTGACAGAAGCAGGATGCCCAATAGCTGATGGTGCCTCAGGAATGGGGATAGATATTTTTTTGTTCCTGAGTTCTGACGGGTATGGAGAGCTTTCTAGGAAAAAAAAATACAAAACCCAGAAAATCTCTTGATAGACTTTACAACACTCAGGTGAAATCAACTCAGAGGCAGCTGGGAGCTCCTTGGGTATAGCTCCAGGCGAGTGGTTTTAGGACACTCAAAAGTTTTCAATCTGTGCATGTTAATGCACTCAGTGGAGTCACAGCTGGACAGCAGCTGTGCTATTTGACTTGGAGAAATAATTGGCTGCTAACTCTTACAAAAGAAAAGCTTACAGGTTCCTGTTCCAAATACTTATTTTGCCTGGATCTTACTATGTCTCTGTAAATAAGATGAATACTTTTTTTGTCAGACCAGCATGATACACTGGCAATTAAATCCTTGTTTGCGTGGAGTGTGAAAATGGATGAACGTGATAAGCTTAAGCATTTATATCTAGTATAGAAAATTCAAACCATGATTGTCATCTTAGGGCATCATCAATCAGGGCAGCATCATCTTGACCTTCTGAACACCACACTTTCATTAGGATGGCTGTTCCTGTTTATATTTGACGTTACCACTGTGTACCTGGATACTTGCTCTGAGTCTAATTTACAACACTTTACTCTCTATTGTTAAAATATGTGACCACTGGGTCTGATGAAATAATTGAAAGTATGAGTAAATTCTGAACAGGTCCATAAGCCAGAAGGCAGGAATTAACTGAAGCTGGAAAAAAACCCACCCTCTTTACTCCTTAACATGGTTTAATTGTCAAATGCTCACTCACATATATCTGTGCTTTGGGTTGACTCAAGTTCAGGTTTGTCAAATAAAGGGAAACAGAAGGATATAGTTTTAAAACTGTGAGTGTGAAACTGCCCATGTACAATTTGCCTAAATTATACTCATTGAAAACTAAAACTTATAAACAGTGTTAATTTACTAGAATGGTACAATTTAAAATTTGTTCACAGTACCTTTTCTTTCCAGCATAGAATAATCTTATTCTAGCAGATCATGCTTTTATTTAAGTGTAATATTAAAGTCCACAAAAAGAAGGCAAAAAAATCCACTGGACATTTTTTTCCCTAGCTTTTTTTTTTTTTTTTTTTTTTTTTTTTTTTGCCTTTTTTTTTTCCTTTTTTTTTCCCATGAGTAGAGCACATTTCTATGTGTGAGCTAACAGAAGCCACCCACCTGTTATAAAAATAATATAATATACGTTTAGGTCAATGTGGTGGTGACGTGGCATTTTTAAGAAATGGCAATAATTCCTAAATGCTCACAATATAGTTACAAATTACGATTATCTGTAATATGTCCTGTATTGCCAGAGGTGACTAGCTGAGAGTTCTGTGTCAGCCTGTGGCTTAGGTAAGATGTTGAAATTGCCTTCCGCTTTTGAATAAAAGAAACACTGAAGAGCTCTGAAGTTGTACACCGACAGACTTGATACCCATCAGTCCCAAAATCACTTGCCTAGCAGCAAAATTTAACTCATTTCAAATAAAAGCTAAAATGCTGAAGTGACTTAACATTTGTACCATCTCCCACTAGAGGGAGTGTGTGTATGTATATTTGACAATCCAGGGATAAATTCATTAATGCGAGAGAATTTTTTTCCAGTTTTACTGTCAAAATAAGTTGCAGCAGAGTATACTTTTTATCATAAATACCTGTTATTTTGCTTGACATTTCATTACAGGGCAGATATTTTGTGTTGTGGTAAAATACAAAATTATTTTAGGCCATGTATATAAATGTGTTGTTAAATCTTGTTTGAACACCTCAGCCTGTAAAGTCGTGTAATCTGTCTGAAAGTCAAGACCTAACTAGTGATGCTTGGTGCTTCAAATTTCTAAGTCTGTTTTGAACAAGTCCTAGAAAAACCTTATTATTCAGGATGTTTCCTAGAAGCTATCTAGTCCTTTTCAAAATTGATAAAGCTGATGGCCCAACACTTCAATGATACACACTATCCAGGCTGTGAAAGTCTTTCCTGTCGCTTGCTACTTTATAGTTTGTGTCTACAGCCCCATTATTTTGTCTTTTGGCAGGGAGGAATGCCTAAATAACACAAACATGTTGTTCTGTTGGCCATGTAACATTTTCTCCAAAGTTAATGGGTTTTTAGTGAGCTTTCTGATGCTATGTGAAACCTGTTTTTCAGTGGCTTTTAAAGTACTGTTTTTCATATCTATGCAAATCAAAAAACATTCAGATGGAAGTCAGTTATTTTTATTCAAATCAGACTCTCAGGCATGCACTGTATATGTTTGATCATATGAAATGAAATACATCTTACGTCTCCTGCTGCTTCAATTACAGTCTAATTTTTGAGTTGCATCAGCACTTACATTTCTGTAATAGAAACTAAACCCTTCATAAATGTTCCTCCCATGCTGATTTTTATACTTCTTTGTGATTTGGGGGTTTTTTTTAGCCATAAGTTTGGGAAGAAAATCACCTACTTGAACTATCTAAGTGACCTCAGGGAGCATCTCAAATATGACCAGCTAAATATCCCTCCAGAAGTCATCCGGTATGTGTCAAGTTTAAAATACGTTGTCTCACTTTCTCTCAAGTACAGTTGCATCTTGTTCACTGTGTTTCAAGAAGAATCTAATCCTAGTTCCTCAATGATTAAAAGTCTAATTTACCTGTTTGTGCTTGGTTGGATTTAATTCTGAAAGCTGCTTTGCCATCAACGATCTTCTGAAGTGTGTAGGTGTTTAGAGAGGAGAATGTTATATAGTTTTCTACAGATTTGGTATATCTCCATCTCATCTGTGGAGCATTTTCTTAGTATAATTGCAGCTTCTGTGTGTTAGTGAAACCAATTCATGTGTCATACTGCTTAAGAGTATCATGTAATGTTCATGGGCAAAAGTGTAACCCTGACCCTTTTGCTTGCATACTGTAACAGATTAAGTGACTTCCTTTTGCTAAGAGCATTGCCAGTCAGCAAAATGTTGATTGACTTTAAACTATATGGATACATCCACTGTCTGCGGATCCAGTACTTTTATATTGTACATATATGTGTGTTAGGGAGAAGTACTGGAGAGGGGGCAGGAGAGAAAAATAAATGCATAGGCTGGAATTGTCAAGTGCTAGTATTAGTATCAATAACAGTCTTCTCAACACAGTGTTTTACATGGAAATGCTTTGATGTACTGACAGGAAGTGATTTTATGTCACTGCTGAATGAAAGTAACTGGAAGCTTTGATTATGACTGTTATTGATGCCTGGTGGGTTTTTACACACCTTTTGTGTAAATATGGAATAACAGAAAATACCTTATAGCTCTAAGGTTATAAATTGGATTGCATGCTTGCCAAAGAAAGGGGAGTCATATTTTGAGTAGTAGATAGGTTTGGATTTTGCTGTTGAATTATATTATAATACATAATATTTTTGGACACATTTATTACTATGCTCCATTTGCTGAAGCAAAAGAGCTCTTTTCTGTCTTATTTCAGTATCCTATCACAAGTACTACTTAAAAATCTTCCTAATGTTTAAATTAAGTGCAAGTTTTGTAAAACTAATATACGCTATTGTCAGGAGATCAGCATCAGGAACAATACTGGTAGTTGTTCATACATATAGTCTGTCAGCTGTGGTGCACAGAAAATCAATGATTTCTTGATTTTTGCAGACATGATGAAAATCTTCGGGGAAAACAGAAGGGTAAACTGCCACCTGTGGTTAAGATTCCTCCACCACGGCCACCTCTACCTACCCAGCAATTTGGAGTCAGCCTGCAATAGTAAGCCATGAGATTTCTAAAATATGATATTTCTATACCTTGAAGCCTTCTGTGATGCACAGATTCACTGGACAGAATGCCTGCAAATATTTTATTATATGCTTAGTTTCTCATTCTCTTTGAAAGCCACAAAACTATGATGCTAGACAGTAGGTTTTATGCATTCAGGATAGGTTTCACAGTCCCAGTGACCTGTGTGGTCTTCAGGCTTATGATATCTTTGTGGTAGTTAGTGCTAGCATGGCTGCACAACTTTTCATCCAGTGGACGGAAATTTGCCTGTATATGACAGAGTCATGAGCTAATCTGTTGTTGTTGGATGCTGGCAGTATGAAAGTGTTTTGGAGATATTTAGATGGTGGATAGGAAAGCCAGAACAAATCTTCAGGCTCAAAAATGGCTGCATAAAGCTAAAATGGATGCTTGAGCCTTTATATATTGTTGTTTTGTTGCTCACATATTGTTCTGATCAGAGTTTTATGAAATGAATAAAATCACTCTCTTCCGTAAATGCCCTGACAGCTGTTTCCGTAGATTACAGCACTGTATGTGGTATAAAAAGATTTACTTTACACAAGGAATGGGATTGCAATAGTACTTGCAAGTTTCAGTTTTGGTAAAAAAATGACAACAAAACCCACAAAACCTTCTAGCTTTCTACCCACAGTCATTTCTGTCACTTTTCTACGGCATCCTTCTCAAAAATATCTGAACAATACTGTTCACATTCAGCAAAGGCAGTTTAGTCTGTCTGACACTTGGGCGTTTGTCGAATATCCTTCCACCCCCCCATATACTTTTCTGGTTCTAATGATTCAGTTATAAATGAGATATAAAATACAATTTTTCCCTGGTTAAATGTTAAGCATTAATCCTCTCTGGAAAGCCTGAAATTAGTACAATCAGTATCTATTGTGTAAGAACTACTATGACATTAACTTTTATGATACCTCTTTAGAGTTCAACCTAACACTTGGAACACGGCTAACTCACTTCCGTCATTCAGAGAATATCTTTTAGGTGGGCTCCACTGAGTCATTAATACAGGCAACGTTTTATGCTGCTGCTGCGGTAGTAAAACCAGGACTATTTGCAGGCATCAGGGCACACTGTCACTTGCCTCCAGCTTAGTGTGGATGCTCAAGCAGCTCTATCAAACTTCTCACAGGCTTATGCAATCAAACAGCATATTATATGCCACTCTTACTGTAGGCTAGTCATATTTTACTTCTCTGACTGTGCCTGGGCAGTGAACAGTGTCTTTCATTGGGCTGCACATGTTGAGGCTTCGGTGGTCACCCTTCCTGGCTCTACCACTTTCCAGGTGCATTATCATCAGCAAATCACATCCTTGCTGCATGCCTCAGCTTTCCCTAAGTATAAAAAGGATAGATACTTCCTAAAGAGCTTTTCTGTGGAAAATCTGTGGGTGGAGAAACACTGAGAGAGGTATTACTATCATTTTTGACCCAGAGAGTTCCAACGCTAGTGATGGAGGCACTGACAGACAGCTGCTCTCCACGTGGGTGCAGTTCACAGCACTCACATGTCCAGAATGGATGTTCATAGGGATGTTTGTTCCTTCTGTTTGTTCACCCTGTCTGAATTCCCTCTTGCAGAAGAGACAATGTGGCATTACCACTAAAAAATTACAAATAAACAAGTCCCCTAGAACTTGCAAATGAGAACTAAAGGAGTTAATTTAGACTGTTTGCAAAGAAAGGTGTAAAGCTAGTGGAGAAGAAGGAATGGCATGTGTTGGGAGCTTCTAAATTCTGAACAAAAAATGTATCAACTTTTATCTGATTAATGAATTGCATTTTCTACTTCCGTCTCCTTTTATGATCTCTGTAGACTGTAATGACAAAATGGCAGTGATCTCCCACCTGTCTAGCAAAGAGGCAGGTTTGAAGTCGTCTTCTGGGTGAGGGTCTTTCCTTTCCTGAATAGAGCTACAGGGAAAATGATTTTATTTTGTAGAGGCTTATGGGAATATGTGTGCTGTATATTTCATTACAGTTAGTAAAAATGGTACTGTCAGGGGTACTGCTGAGATAAAGCTGCTGTTGTTAAAGGACTGTTTCTCTGGAGTCTTTTTCTTCAGTTTAAGAAAAGAAATGATAAGGCCCACAGGCCTGAGGTTTCATCAGATTCAGTACTTCTGGGATGATGATTTCTATTCAGTCAGTAAAACATTGGTGAATGAGATTTATCTAAGGCCATCATAGGTGGCCTAATTTTGCTAAGATGATTGATAATGGCATCTCAATGTCTTCTGGCTGTGGAAAGTGATAAAGCTATAGCCTTTTGAATGTGCCTCCATAAAAGCAGCAGGCAGTGCTCTCTCTGGTAACATGTCCTCATGTAACCTTTTTCTCAGTTTATTGTGGGTTAATACATTTGCTTTTCAGAGATGTAATTAAAAACTGGAAGAGCAAAAAGTGACTAAGCATTGGTTCACAGTATCTCGCTTTTGTCCCGCAGGCTTGGTGGGGAAACCTGTTTTGTTAGGACAGCAAAATGAAGCTGAAGGAAGTTTCCATCTAGACACTGATAAATGAGTGTCCGGAACCAGTGCCTCATCTTGGAGGAATCTGTTAACTGACAAAGACATTTTTAACCTTGTAGAGTTGGATTTTCAAAATGACATAAGGCAGCTAAGCATTTAAAAATCATGGAATGTCTGCGATAGCTGGGAATTCAATTCTTTGAAATGTACTCTATACTGAATTTGGTTTAATTTAGAAGTAAGCTGAAGGGCTTATTATCAGGTTAGTTCAAAACTTTTTTTTCTTATGTTACCCCTATCCACTCAGGATCCAAAATCTGAATTTAAAATTGCTGCATTTGACGTCTTAACCACTCAGTGTCACTTTAAGCTCTTGGTAGGGAGAAAAATAAACCCACACACTAACCTAAGAGTCCACCCAGCTTTATTTACATTTACTTGTCTGGGATTTGAGCATGTACTTTGTTAAGCACAGATGTGAAGTGGAAAACCTTCCTCATCACGAGCTCCTGTGAGAACTCAGTAATTTTGTCTTTGCAGCTAGAACTTGAATCTAGTACCAAGTTATCCTGAAGTTCCCACTGAAACTGTGCTAATTCAAACAATAATAATTGAGCTTAATAAAGGCAATTAAATCGTCCAAAGTTGACTTCTAAGACGTCTTCAGAATAAAGTGTGAGGGACCAAAAAAGATTGGTCGTCTCTCTATTTAATTCTTTATGCCTACCTGTGTAGAGCAGACTTGCCCAGTTTGCTGAATTACAGTCTTTTCATAGCATTTCTGATCCCCAGCCTGGATTGTCAGTTTGCCAAATTGTACCTTTAAAGGTCTGAATTAATGTTAAAAGCTACATATTTTCTTGAAAATACAAAATACCACAACTGAAACTAATGTTCATCTTCATGGGAATATCAGACAGAAAAGTCCTCCTGAGGAGGTTTTGTCCACACTTAATTTTTTGTTTATAGTGTAATGGGAATCCATATTGAGATTTGACAGGTACTTAAGATTGTGTAGTGCAGAGTGGGTGGGATAGTTTGCATGTTTAGGGTTTATGATGTCCTTCTCTAACTTACTAATTTGAGCTTCTTACATGCAGATACAGTGAGAAGAATAACAATAACCAAAATGAGCTAGTTGAAAGGCTTACCAAGCCTCATGTCATGTCTCCAATAAAGGGGCAATAGCAGATGGAAGCAGGAAACAGTGTTAAAACAGGGCAAGTGTATAGTGATGCTTCCTCAGGTATAATGTCCCAGCCTGTAGTGATCAGAGACTTGCACAGAAGAGTATGACAGTACTATGAAAATGACTGTTACCAGTAGCTATCGCTTTTATAAATCGCATTTCAAAGAATATTTGTGCATTGTGTTGATATAGCAAGACTATTTTTCTGCTCTTTCTTCTGTTATTTCACTAGTGCTACTGTCACACACAAAATGTAGAGTATCAGGAGTTAGCTATTCAGAATATATCCTCACTAGTTTGCACTGCATGTCAGGGTGAAAAACAGGATTTTGATTCTAAAAGTAAATTAACAAAGATTTTATGTTTAAAAAGGCAAGGAAAAAATTGGAGGACCCAAATTCATGACTGAATCTTCCTAAATTTGCAACACTTTAAAGGAATTAATAATTGACTATATGGGCTAAGCAGCACCATTGTCCTCTGCTGTATGTTCTGCAAGCTCCTATAAACCCCTGTTGCTGCACCCAGTTGCCTCTGTAATCAAGGAAGGTTACAGGTGAGCTCCAGCACAGGGTTGACCTTCACCATTTATTGACATTGTTTTGTTTTCTACAATTGGTTTTAAAATCTGAAATTAAATATCTTTTGTGGGAAGACAGGAAATGTTTTCGTTTTCTATTTATTGACATGGATGAGGAGAGGGAGGCAGAGAAAATGAACAAAATTGCCACAACTATACAGCTTTTGTTCGTTGAATTGTTATCATAAACATTTCGGGGTGCTTTCCTTTTGGTCATAATCTTTCTGCTTGTGCATGCTGTGCATGCATGACTAGCAAGGAAGAACGCATTCTAAACCAAATCTCAGCATGTCTCAGCAGGGAAAAAATGAAAACGAGAGGAACAGCAAAGAGAGAGAAAGATTATCATCCAAGAATACTTAATGACACTTCAGAACAACATATAAAGGTCTTTTGTGATAACTGTCCACTGTTTAGAAATGAGTCATTGGATATATAACGTGTTGCGGTAACTAATCATATACCCTATAGTGAGAAGTACTCATTTTCCCTGTCTACTGTGTTTACCAGAATAGATCCTTTAATCTGACATGTTGCTGCAATACGATTCAGTGAAACAGTTACAGAAAACTATACTGTGCACTGAAATGCTCTGTTATGCTTGCGTCCTAAGCAGAAAGAGATCTCTCATTTCAATTTGCCCATAGTAGCGCCTGATCTCCAGCGTCAGTTTGCATTGTCCATAATAAAGCACAGCTGCTCATCACACCATCCTGAACAAGGCAAGAAAAATGCAGATTACTTGACAGGATTCACAAAGAAAGGATGGAGGTGTAATTTCATTGACCTCTGAGCTGGTCTGATTTACATTAGCTGAAGTAATGTCCCTATTATTTTCTGTCACCTTAGCTCCAGTAAACTGAACACTGTGTCCTACGTTGTGAAAAGCTATGAAAATATACATCCCAGCTTTTCCCAGTGTTGCAAAAGCAGAACAATCCTTTGCACGTGACTTTCAGTGAATATCCTACTCTATTTTAAAATACTATTTATCTTAAGGACCTCTTTCATTGTACTGGAAATGGAATCTTTTCTTCAAAGGAAACAGGAATCCTATAGAAAATGGTAGAAGTGCAGAAGCAGTATCTTTTTTTCCTAGAAAAAAGAAAAATGATGTGTAGGTTTTATTATTACAAATTATAGCCCAGTTATTTGTCTCGCCTCTCTGACAGAGAAACTAGTGCTCAGCAGGAGCGAGTGCTGTAAATAATCAGTTTGCTATTTATACACTGAAATGGGAAACACATTTATGGCTAACAATAATAATTAGAAAACATTTATAAAAAGCTGCTGGGTTGTTATTCGGTGCCTCTGAAGTGAGCAGCTGTAAGAAAGCAAAAACAATCAGAGCAACTTCAGAGAGGCTGAGAATGAGTTCCATGAGCTTAAATTGTCAATAATAAAGATGTAACAGCTTCCAAGCAAATTAAAGTCTTGATGATGTTCCCATTTAAGTGAATTAGGCTTTCGACTAATTTTAATAAAAGTTGCCCTAAATGTTTAGAGTACTGATTTGAATACACGGAACAAAATTATTTGACGCATAAAGAGTATGTTATAACTCCCCTATTAGAAAGGTTAAAATAAATGTGCTGGGGGTTTTTGGTTTTTCCCTTCCATTGATTTGCTGCAGGCTTTTCCTCACTGGTATCCTAAACATTAACCTTGGTACTGACCTCATCTCCCAGCTCCTTTTCATATCCTGCACCCAGGGATATAATTTCATTGGGGATTTCAACTTCACATGATGTGCAAACAAGCCCTAGAACTTCCTTCCTTGTGTGGTTTATTAGCAAGGCTAATTTATTAATGGAGCTGCACAGTCACTGCCTGTTTTGTTCTATGTTGTTGCAGCAGGGTTGTTCTACAACACTGAGCTGCTGCGAGAGAAAATAATTCACATGCAGAAACTGCCTTTCAGAGCAGGGTAGGGGTTTCATTTGCTCTGTGTTTGTGTGGCTCTGCCTCCTTTGCTGTGGCCAACTTCTGCAGGGGCTGGTAAGAGAACTTACGGTACTGAAGCAAAGTTACTTCTTAGTTTTTTGTCTCCAGGGTCTAGGTGGAAGGCAGGGGGAAAGGGAGCAGAGGTCTGAGAGCACTGCACAATTCCTGCTTGGTTGTAATGTTAACACTGACCTTCCATGCTAGAGTGTCACCAGCATGCATGGAAATACTGTAAGATTGTTGAAGCTGGAAGGAGAAGGAGAGACTAGGAGTAATGGGGTACATATCCTGAAAGGGGCTGAGAGGATTTTGCTGCTAGGAGAGATATTTTACAGAGGTATCTGATGGGCACTATGTGTAAGAAGAGGACACTGGTCTGAGGACTGGGTCATAAACTTGGTCCTGGTAGCATTTCAAGCCATGGCCTTTCCTAATGAGTGATATTTTTCTCATGAAGCACTTAACGGGCTCTGATTTAGGTCTCTTAAGATGTCTGTGATAATGGGGAAGATTGAGGTTGGACTTGGTATTACAAGTCAGGTCATAAATCTTTCTTCTGGCCTTTATAATTTTGTTATGATACTGCAGAGAATGATTACTCCAGCAAGACCAGTACTGTTTAATACTGAAATTAATGGTGCCTTGCCAATGTGTGAGGACAAGAAATTGCATCGTTTCATGTAAAGGTCATACTTGCAAGCAGCAGCAAATAATGAGAATTACTAATGTTTAAAAGATCATACTTTAGGATTATCTGAATTAAACTCATTCCTTGCTGTTAGTCTGTTTATTCCTGCAAGTGTTTTGCATACACTGTAGAATTTATGTGGTCAAATGTCTCAAATTATCATGCTATGAACATAGTTTTGTGAAACTTGGCTAAATTTTTTTATCAAAATTTCTCCGTTTACATCAAAGAAAATTCCCTTTTCCCAAACAGTTCCTGTTAGATGTAGATACAGCAGTGTCCACAAAGTAGTATTGGCCCACTGTCCTGGGTTCAGCTACAGCAGTC
>NW_009912619.1:0-17749 GCF_000696875.1 Nestor notabilis | reverse complement strand
AGAAACTTGTTTTCTAGCGGAGGATTTTATTTTATTTTTTGGGCAGTGAAATGATTGAGAAAGCCACCTGGAGCTTGTTGCCTGCTAGATCTCCCCCTCCCCCCGCTGGAGGAGGGGTTGGGTGGAGAGGTTGGAAAGAAGTGTATACTACAGGCAGACCCTGGAAAAGCAGATTATATGCTGGTCAGAGAGAGTAAAAAGGGAATAGGCATAATTAGCTCCTTTTCCCTCTTCTTTGCCAGCTTCCATGGAGGTCTTTCTCCCTCCTTTAATGAATCACTGATTTCTCGCTTCCGTTGCTGAAATAAAAAGTTCACACTTTAGCCTGCTCTTCCTTTTAAGCCTCTCAAGATTTATTGTGTCTCTTTCCCCACCCTCACCCTCCTTGTCTCAAAAGAAATCAAGGCCCTAAATGACCATTTTCTAATTGCTAACATGAGTCATTTAGTGAATCACGCATCTGACTTCAAAGCAAAAGGGCCTTTATTGGGATTGCAAAGGTTTCCCCATAAAATCTGTCTGAATATTTTTCTTTTTTATTTTTTTACGCTAATGCAGTTTCCTTTGCCAGATAGAAACAAGTTTTCCATTTTCAAGGCTATGTTAAAGCGATTTTTCAAGCTATTATTTTGCTGGAGGGGCATATGTTGTTGTTTTTCCCTTTGATTCCATCTTTCTTAATGGATTTGTCATTTCACATACTGAATGTTATGACAGATTCGTATTTCTAGCCTGTCACTGAACTGTCAACTTTCCCAGTAAGTAACAGGCATCTTCCATATGATCTTTTCACACCAGAATAAGGGATCAGGGACTGACAGGATATGGGCACCATACAAGACAGTAAATTTTGGTTCAGTGTTCAGTGTTGTAAAATAACTATTTTGGAATGCAAGTAGGTGGAACATTCACTAACAGAATGGAGTAGAAAAGTAATGAAGTACTACAGAAACACAGTGAGTAGCTCAATATGTAAAACCAGAACTTTTTTGGAAATAGAGGCAGTTTAATAATGCAGCTCAGTGGAATGCAATGGAAAATGGCCTATGCAGATGCATTTGGCATTTGGAATAAATTTTAATTTAAACAACAGAAAATGCAGAAAAGAACAAATAGTTCTAAAATTAGATTGATTCATTAGATTAGGATGTTAAATATATGTTAACTTCACAACAGAAATTAGAAATTATCTTCTCCAATTATGGTGTTTATTCTGGAGAGAGTCAGTTCCTAAATTTATGTGTTCGGCTTCTGGAGGCGACATTTAAACAGCCTTAAGAATGAAACCATTTAATGCTAGAATCAATATGTTTTATGATGTTGTTTATGGTACTTCAGAGTATTCTGCATGTTATTTGCACTGAGAAGCATTTCAGATTTTTATTTATTTTTTTTTTTTGTGAAACTGATTTAGGCTTTCTTTTTTTGGCAACTAATAAAAAATAAAAAGAAATAAAACCAAAATGAAAAGTAAAAGCCTACTTTTTGGTGAATACCAGGCAGTTTACACTTACGAATACAAAGCCAATGTCAATGTTTGCTTGCTGCCTAGGTCATGAAGGGTACAATACATTGTTTCTAAAACTGAAGTTCCTTTGATTCCAACCACTTACATCGTAAATAATCAGTATGATGTCCTAGAAGTATACATTTGAGGAAAACTTTCTTTTCTTTTTCTTTTTTTTTTTTTTTCTTTTTTTTCCTGTCAAATGCTGGAAAATACAAGGAATTGGCACTTTAGGATCTCTGGTGGCAGGAGAAAATGGTAGTTTGGGGGTCAAACAGATATATTTAACCTCTACTCATTTAAAAAATAGGTACTGTCACAAAATCAGTCATAAAGAGTTCTGCTTAGACCTATTTCTTGTGCAGCTTGTGACTGGCTGTATGTTGGTTGTAAGATCTTGTGGTTAAGAACAAAACCCACATATCTGGCATTTCATATTAAATCTGCTTCTGGCAGGTGCAATATTCAGTGCAGTACTTAAAAAGGCTACAACACATAAAGTCTTTTTCTATCCTGTGTGATGACAGCGAGGGCATTTACAAAACAGAGTCCAAATGAAAAGCTGACATAGCTTTTTAGATTGTATCTCATTCTTTTTTCTACTTTCTGTATAGCCCTTCTTTTATAGCACAGTTGAATCCCTAAATACCCCACTACTTTGTATTGTCAGGTCACCTTTTAGGTTAGCCTGAGAAAGCCTGAGAAAAGTTCCACAGGAAAGATGCACTATTTAACGGAATTCAATCTGTCCCAATAGATTTGAATCACTAACATAAATGTATGAATGTAGATTATATCTCTGTAATGAGGCCTGAATCATTCTCAGTTACTTCAAAGGACTGAAATTCAACCTTCCTTTTTAGCAGCAACAATCAGACCTTAATGGGTTCCTTTATTAATTGTTCCATTGCTAAGCTTGAAAAGCAACTACCTTCAGTACAGGTCCTAGACTAGGAATGGTACCTGCTGCTTCTAAAACAGTGTTTCTGCTTTGCTTTTTACCACTCTAAGATTATGTGAAAAGTTTCTGGCACTGCAGTTTTATAAATGCTCAATTACATTGACCAATGCAGAATGAAATAAAGAAAACCCTTTCTAAAAAAAATGTGTAAAAATTCGGAAATATTTTTTAAGAATTTTCTTTTCAGGCTGTTTTCTTTCCAAAGAATGTTGAGGGAAATGAGTTGCACAGGTGAATTTAGTGAAAAATACTCTAAATAAATTTTTTTCTTTTGATACTTACAGTAAAAGTTTTTGTTTTCTTGATAGGCAAGGAGGGATTTTTTTTTTCTTTTGTGTCAAGAAGGTAACATGAATGAGAGAAGGAATATTTTAAGGCTTTCGGAATAGATTTTGCTTTGTATGATTTCTCTTAGGCAAGGTGCTATCTTTTCTAATGTTATAAATAAGTTCTGTCTATGCCTTTGAGTGTTAATATAATGAACTCACTCTCAGATGCTACCAGCCCCTTGATTTGGATTTCAAGATAGCAATCATTACCATTTGCTCCTTACAGTATGGTGAGAGATGCACATACATCTTGTGGTCATGGGACCCAATTCTGTTCTTATTCAAGGTATAGGGAAATTTTCCAGTGATTTCATTGAAAGAGAAGAGAGATTTGGGCCAGGAATGCCACTGCAGGAGGCGCAACTCTGCCAGAAATGAGGCGAGGAATACCAAATGCCAGTGGTGGCTCATACGCCTCCACTTATATGTCAGTTCTGAATTGCAGAACTTGTCAGTGTTGTAAAACACTATTCTTGGTTACAAAAAAAAGGCAGTGGCACATAGTGCACACAATCATTGGCCAGCAATGAGACAAGCTGTTTGATTTGAGATGCAGCACTCCTTACTGAAATCTTTAGAGTGTGGAGTTCATGCCCACCAACAGGGGAGACTGAAGGCCATTGCATTTTGTAGGAATAAAGTACGTCTTAAAACTTGAGAAAAAAAATCATTACAGTTGTTTTCTTCTGAGAAATCCGAAAAATCACTATGATTGTATTTATCCCTGTTATTTGCTATGTCATGTACCTCAATGTCATTTTAAAAGTGTCAAAATACTAATGTTATTCTCATTTTATGCATAGAATTAAGTACAAAATAAGCCCTTAAATGGTCAAAGATCAAGGCTAAAGGCATTGTAACTCATCTGTGAGTTGAAGCTGGAATAAGACTTGTAAAATCAGAATACTATTTTAGCTGCCTGTAGCGGAATTTGGTGGTGTGTGGAGCACACTGCTTGGCTCCTCTGTGCGCACTTATTTTCCAGGTAAGTATCTGCAACTGGAAAAGAACTCTAGCAGAGTTTACCAGAGCATTTCTAGGTCAGATGTGACAACAGGCATGTGCAAAACAAGTCTGAGATGACCAAAATGTAGTTCAGCCAGAGCTGCTTCCACCTAGCTTACAGTTACTAGTGAGAATGGCCAAGAGCCCTGCCCAGGCTGAGACTAGTCCTCAGAAGGAGTAAGACGGTACTCTGTGAGATCTGGTGGAAGAATGAAGATTTGGCTGGGCTAGCATTGCCACTGATGGTAAGTAATGATTAGCTGGAAAATACCCTATTTTGTGTTTTAAGAAACAGAATCAAAATATGGCAGCTCTTAGGACTGCACAGGTCATCTTGTAACTACACATTTAAATTCTGCGACCAGGCAGGACTTGCCCCATTACTTAGTAATATGTGTTTCTCTGTCTTGGATGTATTTGCAAAATGGTCTGAACAATTAAGGGAATTGTTTAATCTTCTTAAAATGCTAATTACGGCTATTCTCTTGGAATACGTTTATAGTTATGCTATGTCTGAAAATAAATTACAAAGAGATGTGTGACATTTGAAATATCTGTATGATTCTTGTTTGATAAATAGAGCTACTAAAAAAAGAAGAAATAAGTAAAAGAATGCATTCTATGGAGGTCAGCTAGAGGAGACTACAGACTCCCAGACCTGGAGCTGCAGTGCCATAAATAGCTATGTGCATGGTTTGGACACTGACCGTGTTTAGTAATGGTCTGCTGGCAGCCAATTTTGCATACTCTGTGGCACAAACATAATTAAAAAGACAATATTTTCAAGGAGTTACTTTAATCTTAGAGGATTTGTTTTTCTTTCTCATTTCATACAGGACTACCATGAATACAGGCCACTTAAATACTCCTATAAATACGAGTGATTGAGAACAAAATTGTCAGAAACTGTCAGGAAGAGGCAAATGTTAGTTAGGTCTTTGTAGATTCTTTCTTTTTTTCCCCACTTAATCTCATCTAAGATTACATTTTCTATGTGGATACTAACCTCGACTCCAAAGAACTACTTTGTACATTCTGATATATCCTCTCTCCACATAAAACTATGCACTTGTGTGTTTTACTTGTAATTGATAATGCTGATGGTAATGTCTGTTGTTTTGTTTTGTTTGTTTGTTTTCCCCTGTACTGGTTGTTCTGTTTATACAACTTCTTCTGAAGATACACTATAAACATTTTCACTAATTATTCCCAGGTTTCAAACCTTCAACTGGAACAAGGTGTTGGCTCATTTGTGACATTGAAGCTCCCATTCCCTGGAGAAAACTTTCAAGAAATAGTGATAATTTGGTACTTAATGTCATAATTATACCTATTAATTTTCTGGAAAAGGTCTTTGTGTGGGATGTAACAGAGACAAAATCCCAAAGAAGTTATACAAGCTTCTTTATGAACAGGGGCGTGTACCCTGAAAGGTACTATCTGGTACTCTTCCTGGATCCAACCCAGATGCCTTTTAGCAAGGCAAGAAAGACAAACCAAAACTGTGCTCTGCTAGGCTTTATCCTTCTTGAGTGCTACTGGGAGGGGGTGAGGGAGTCACTTGTAGGCATTGCTTGTGGAGCTATTTGAAGCTATTTGAAACAGAGCTGACAGCTAGGAACATCATCCCAGCAGCTGAACATGCTTGCCTCACCACAGGCAACCAGGGTAGCCAGCTGGGCTCCCTCTGAGCTAGTTAATAGCTCACACATTGCAGGGGGAGCTCACACATTGCCTCTTCTTTGTCAGTTAATTTGTAGCAGTGACTGGAATTACTTCTGTGAGTAAGCACCACTCAGCGTGAGGAAGGGTGATGGAAGTGAGCCCTTCACAAGTAGAGAAGCATGAGGCAGGGCTGGGAAGCAAGGGACATTTCACCACAGCTCCCGCTGAGCCGGCAGTGCCAGCCACTGCAAGCCAAGCTGGGCACCTGTCAGGCTACTTAAGTGGCATCATATGGGAGATGTAACACAGTGTCTCTTACCAGGTACCTTCCACCTGTGTTCCCACAGAATTGCTGTGCAGACATGGACATCACCTTTCCTAGACCACACCTTTCCACATACATCTGACAAACGTGTCTCATTGAAGATACTGAGCAGACAAAAACAAATGATGAGTCAGCCCGTATATACGGGATTTTTTTCCAAAGCACTTTGCAGCTTAGGGCATACTAATACCCTTAATGTTATTAGTAAGAACACCATGACTCAGATATAACTGTCCAGCTAAATACACCCTTCTTATTATTTAGTTCAGGATTTCAGAAAGAAAAGCCAGGCTCTACTGCTGTTGTAGGTTCTGTTTCAAAGAATGAACCTCTCAAAGTCAGCTTATTGCTGAGTTGTGATCTTATAGAAGATGATTTTCTTCTGTTATAGGGTACTCTCCAGCTGCTGATTATGGTTTTGGAAATGCAACTTAATTAGTTCTATATTTATTAGCAGATTGTTTAGCTTTTTATTAAGATCAAAACACAGAAACAAAGGATAACAATATGGTATCTTCTTTCTAGCATTATTTAAAATGTTTACAGCATGTTAAAGATTTAAGCACTCTCTGAAGAGCAGTCATCCATTCTGTAAGGCTTAAAGAGATTATTTTTCTTTACAGCATATGGATAACAACTGGCCACACAAATACAAATTACTTCAGATTTTAACCATGTTGCCAGTTACTGATGATAATGATTAGCTTCTAAATGCCAGAATCAGTAAATCTGACATCACGTTTCATGTATCCTACATGTAGTAAAAAGCAAGGAACTTTGAAAATTACATACATGTTTTTTGCATGTGAATATTTGGTAAAATACCTTCCTTTGTTTTTCTAAATGCTAAAAAAACATGTTAAATTTTTTTTCAGTTCAGCTCAGGGACATGTGCCCCCTAAACCAAGCTGGAATTTGCCAGACCAAGAGACATTACAGACAGAAGCTTATATATATTCTCAGCAGTTTTCAAAAGCATACAAAAGCTTCTTGTACCCAAAGAATGGAGGGAGGAAGCTGAAGAAAGAGGGACACCTCCATTTCTTTCTCTTCTATTCTGCTTGTGATGCTACCTTGCCTTTGGTGTTCCTTCCAGCCCTGAATCACCAAGTTATTGTGTTCATGTAATTACTGGGAAAAGGATATCTGAATTATAGAAATACAAACAACAAAGACCAAGTTACATAGTTGTGGCAAATGTTGACTGTTGCCTGTGGAAAACCACTGCTTAATACAAAATGCTGTCTAAGAGCATATGAAAGGGCTAAATAGGCAGGCCAACCTACAATATCCACAAATGATGCAGGGGTAAAAATACTTGATTAATTTCTGAAACATTCCATATTAGCACTTTTCATGTCTTTTGAACTTCTGTTAGTCTGTTTTACAAACAATTTAAAAAACCAGTGGTAACCCTTGCTTCAGCCTTCCCCGGGGCAGCTTCATTTGTCAGTGCTTGTGTCAGGCATGCACCAAAAAGCAGAAAACTTTTCAACTAATTAACAATTCTATTTTTTTTTTTAGCTAGTTACCTGGTTAGTTAGTTAGTAAAGTGGTAGGTAAGTGCTCCCTACAAAAGACTTTCTGTAACTAGCTGAGAGACAGCTAGTTAGATTCATGGTTACTGAATAGCAGTCAGTCAGAAAAAAATTTAAAAAGCATTTACAAATAATGTATTAAAGTAGACCATTCAATTTAATCACCAAACAGTCTTTCTGGTCCTGGTTCCCTGTGGACATGCATTCAAATTTGCCAAGAAATCACATAATCAGATAATCTACCACAAGTCTGCTCTCTGAGGAGACAGCGGTGAGGGAAATAAAGCTCTTTGTTTCTCTACACTTTGCAGTAAAAGATTCTCCAGAAGACTAAGACTGGGAGCTTCTGCACAGCTCCACTGGACAAGTTCCTACCTGGTGACGTTCAGAAGAAATGTCCCTCCATTCTCTTGCAATTGATTATTATCCTCAAATGGGAGCTAGGGAGAAGCCATGCATTCTCCAAAATGGAAAGCTGGCACTGAAGATCTGTTCAGAAATTGTCAGTATTGTGGACCCTGAAAACAGCCTATCCTATTCCCAACATGGAGCATCTGCAGAGAAATGAAGGCTGGGATGTTGTCTCCCAAGTTTTTTGATTGATGGCTGACAAGTGTAGATCTCATTTCTGAACACTGTATAGAACTGGGAGCAGGCAGCAGCGTGGCACCACAAATGACTATGTCCAGCCTGAGTTTCTGACAAAAGCAACTCAATCAACATCAGCTAGTGTGTAAAAACTATTGTCCTCTACAACAGGAGCAAATGTACAAGTCACATCTTTGAAGAGATACTTACTGAGGGAAATAAACATGAGTCAGCTCACCAAATCATGACATAAAAATCATCATCCATAAATAAGACCCTCTATTCTATTAGCAATCTTCAAGCAAAACTTGGCTTGGCCCTAGAGAACTTTCAGCCTTCTGCCAGCTATTCAGACAATTTCTTATGCCTTTGATTAAGCACCTGCATCTTCCAATAAATTTCAGTGTGACAGCACATATGTTCAAACCTGTGTTTGTGTTTAAGTACTGTTAGGGCAGATTTATTCAGTTTTTCCTACACAGACTTTCAGCTGGCCCATAAAAAGTTCCTCAGGCATGGAATTCTTATAGAAATCTGGGTATCAGGAGTGAGATTAATAAGATTTTTAGGGGATTAAAAACTCCCTAAAATACAAGAATAAAACCCTATTTTTGCATGGCACTTTTGCAAGTCTGAAAGATACTAACAATCTCATAACTGGAAAGAATGGCACCAAAGCAGCCGTTATGTATCCTCTCAAGAGAAGGTCATTATTATGAACATAAATGTTCAGTGCTTTTGATGAGCATTACAAGGAACCAATAGGTTTTATGATCTTTTTCATGGAAAGTTTCAAATGTAAGTTAGAAAGAAATTTGTTGAGTTGTTCTAGATGGACCTGATCTGGTGCAGGGATCAGGGCTGGATTCTTTTCCTATAGCTTTTCTGATTTTGAAGAAAACAAATAGATCTTAATTAAAATCTCAACAAAATGCTTGTATTTCTAAGTGACATCTCATGTGAAACTACAGCATAAGCAAGAACTGAGCAAGCTCTCTCATCCTTTCAGAATAATTTATTTTCCATTTCTTTTTATGAGGATCCTCTCTCTCTCTAAAACTGTAATTCTGCAAAACTTAGAGAATAAACAGGATTCAAATTTCAGTTGATTCTGGGCAGCTGACTTCAACAGATTTTATGTGGTTTTCCTGCGCTGACCAAACTGCAGAAAGTACATCAGGGTGTGGCAATTCTAGAAATTCCCTGAAAATTCCCAGTGTAGACTAAGAAAGTAATTATTCTTCCTATATCTTTTCCAGTGTAGTATATTTGTGTTATGTGTGCACATCCACTAGGACTTTGATTTAGCAGTTTGTTTTACACAATTCACTGAATACCTGTCACAAAAGTATGATTATTTGATCACATCTGAGTGCAAGAAATCAAAAACATAGAATCAAAAGGTTTTTACTTTTATTTCTAATCCTTGGGGGTTTTCAGCTATGCTATGCATTCATATAGAGGCTTTGCTGTCTAGTAAAAGAATTAAAAAAAAAATAAAAAGAAAGAAAAGAATGTTAACAATCCGTTAAAAATTCTGAGATACAAATTTTCCCTAGATTGAAAATGACTTTTGCTTTACATACTGTTGGGGTTTTTTAAAATAATTGCTGACTGATTTTAATTTAGAAAGACAAGTGAACAACATTTAAAGTCTTCAAGACTTACTACTGCATTACTGTAACATATGAATAACTTTGCTTGTTAAGTGAACATTTGTAACCAATTAGTCTGAAGAATGCATCCTTACAGCTGAAAAAAAAAGACCTCTTCAGCTAACCAGGTTCCACTGTCTTGGATGTTGGTCTGCTATGGCAGTGGTTAGTAGGAGCTATGTGTGCATGACTTGGGCCACCAAGGTATTTACCTGGGGGTGATGGTAGCAGAGAATAGGCAGACTGAGTTAATTTTACTTCTCTGGTGCTGTGTTAGATGAAGGAATCTTAGCAACCTTCATAGAAAGGAGGGGGAACAGTCAGGAGAGACTGTCTGACTCAGAAGAGCTTCTTCTGCCATGATGCTGTTTTTCTGTCACTCCTACTCAAGGCTATGTTAACACCCCAGATTCTGTAAATGGTCCTAGACCAATTCTACAGCCTGTTTTACTCATACAGCTCCTGTTGGTTTTAAATTGTCTCAAAAATTTAGCTGTGTAAATACTCCACCAGTTTGAAGTAGTCTTGCCTTTGTCTTTTATGGGGTCAGATTTTGTGGTATTTTGTGTATCGATAAAAGACAAGAAAAACAGGGAATTACGCCAAGAATCATATGTCCAGATAGTAATCATTCGATCAAATAATTCAATAATAAAAATTCAGGAATTTGTTATTTATACAGCCAAAAATCCTAACCAAATCAAACTTTTTGGAGACGTGTGGGCATACACACCCCTTCACTCCCCATGCCTTCCATCAACAGCTTTTTGCAACATTCTTGAATTTATCTGTAATAAATGTGACAGTGGGTTAAAGTATTAAGGACCTGAACTAGACATGGGCACTGTTTGACTCATGTCAGATTAGTTGCTGATTATGCCTGATAACTGTCAGAATGTAATTTCTTACTGGTAACTGTAAGCTACCTAAACCATTCTTCCTATGTATTCTAATGAGAAAACGTGTGAGTTAAAAAGTTGGAATCTGAACTGAAACACTGTAAGAACTTCCAAAAATTATTGTGTGTCTGGAGACAAGATGATGTCTACAAGTGAGCTCCTGTTTCTATGCAATATAACTACCATGAGAATCTGTTAATTACGAAGGGTTTCAGTATTGTGATGTTCATAGTCACAATGCCCAAGTACGAGATGCTTGGCTCCTCTAGAAGAAGCTACAGCTTGATGCATCTGGACTGTTGTCTGTGTACCTAAGAGAAAACATTCTGACCTGGTTACTACACTGTGGAATTGTTTCTGTACAGAGGAAGATGCCTTCTCCTTTGAATTCATAGACACTTCAAGTAAATCTTGTTCAAATGAAGTAGTAATCAGTACCTTGAAACAGAGGTGAAAGCACAAGTGGTGATCGCTTTTCATCCACAGATTATTTCTAATGTGATGGGACTTTTTGGTTCAAATCCTTCTGCCTGAAGAGGATTTAGGTCCACATCTCCAGTCCAAGAAAGTGCTTGAGGCATGTTTGGTGAAATAATCTCTCTTCTTCTTCTTACTCAGTTCTAATGTTGTTTTTCTACTTTGCATGCACTCATGTCCAGAAAAACACCAACTGTGGCCTAGAGTTAAAGCTTTCCTCTTAAAAATATACACGGTCCAGTCATTGCTCCATGTTTATGCATTTTATGACTGCCTAATGCAAAATAAATGAACAGCAGAACAACCAGGCACTGAGATTCTATTCTCTTTTCACACAGTTATGTTTCTTAACATCCACTGGATTGAATCCCTCATAAAATAAGCAAATTTATTTTCAGAATTCCAGCTGGACATGTGCTTACACCATGATATAAAGTATGCACTTATGTGCAGATCTGGTTAATCCTGTCTAGTTTTAGTTGCTTAGGTGCTTTTTTACACACTAGAAGTCGATCTGTAGGTGCCAATGCACCTTTGTTGAAACCTGAGGCCCCTGTGAACTTTAAACAGTCTCTGAGAAAAGGTTTTTGAAAGTTCAGTTGATTAGATGCATAAGTCTGCCCTAAATCCCAATTTGAATACTGCAGATAGCCCTGGGTTAACATTATTTATCCAAGGATAGTGCTGTGGGATAAATGATATCCCACCTGCCCAAACCATATTTTGCCTTCAAAAAGGATAAAACCGCAGTCAAGTATGAAAACAATACAACTTAACAAAGAGATCTCAAAATGCTTTTCAGAGGAAATCCACATTACATCCTGTGCAATTGAGGTACAACCTATGGAAATGGCTTGCTGAAAACAACCCAGAAGGTGAGTAGCAGAGATAAGAGCCAGATCTCCAGAATACTCCATCTATGCAGCAAATTCTTTCTACTCATGTCATGTCCACTTACTTTGGAATGTAAAATAGCTGAAAAATAAGATTTTACTCATATGCTTATTTGTTCATTTGCTATTTTGCTCATCTGATGTAGTTTAACATTTTAATAAATAAACCATTGAATGTGTTTTTCTATTTCTCAATTGCATCTTGCCTTTCTTTTTTAAATCATTACCATGTCTGTAGCTCTGTAGCTTTGTATGTGGTAGGCTTTTCTTAAAATATGGAATAAAATTTACATTCATTATTGAGATTCTAATTTTTTTCATAAACACTAGAGCCAGGAATAACTACTATGACTATCGGATCCATCTTGCATTCTAATGCATCCTACTGAAAGCTCCTCTTTCTCGTATCTGTCTTACATGTAATTCCTGTGGCTAGTACAATAACTTGTGATTGGAAGTAACTTTCCAGAAGCCTCCAACAGTGCAATAAAGTGAACATGTGAGGAGGAACAAGCTCTGAGAATGACATCCACTGGCTTATGGACTAGAAGTTCATGAATCTGTACAACAGTCTTACTCCCAAAATATCAAAATTGAAACAATGAAAACATGTTCCAGTCATATAAAAGTGAAGCAATTGGTGCCTAATTTCAGAACATGTATTTTTGGATAAAATGTTGAAACCTCTATTTTATTTTCTGCTTTTACTATATTTTTGAGATTTTAAACTTTTCCATCAGTTAAAAAGAACAAAAACTCAGTTAATTTGTTTTCATAACCAGCCGATGCATTTAGAAACAGATTTTTCTCTCTCTTTACAGCTTGTGCCATGACAAATTAGCTTTTAGCTCTGATGAAAGAAAAATTAGTTTTGTGAACCTTATAGAATGCTGTTGGTTTTTTATTGAAGCTAAAGATAGAAGAGCTGATTCTGTTATAATGTTTGTCCCAGAGTATCAAAGCTGTGGAAAATATGCCATGTAAAATGAGGGCTGACATTCCTACATAACTGGTCTTTGTGTTAGTCAGAATGGAATTGAAGAAGAAGATGTTGCAGTGAATCAGATCTTACAGTGCCAAATTTTTCATATGCCATTTCCTTTAGAAAAGCATACTTGGTCCATTTCTGTGGGGAAAAAAAAAAAGAAAGAAAATAAATTGACATGTGTAGGCTTATGGGTTGTTCTGGAAGTTTGAGATATTAGAGTTGGTTTTTATTTTCTTGCCATTGAAACCTTAGAGACGAGATTTCTAAATACTGGAGACAAGGCCGAAGAGCCAGTTTTGTATTTAAAGCTTCTTGTTGATATAAGATTAAATGTCAGCCAACATTAGGAAAAAAACAGAATACTTCAAGAAAAATAGTGTTTTTAATTACTTTCTAATGTTTTTGTCTGCCCTATCCCAATATGTCCCAGGTAGGTGCTGCTGTCATAAACTTTATGATTTAAGTTCTCACTCTGAAAGAAAACCTATTCACACATATAAGGCTGTTTACAATTCCTGAGCTAAAGGTTTGTCACATCAACTGGGAGAAAGCCTCCATTAATATCAATGTTTCCTGGCTCAAGCTAACAGAATGTTAATTTGAGGTTGAGTATAAGCCTTTGCAAGAGTAGTGACCTGATTGCAGTATCCCAGCCTGTTGTTAGTTGTTGCAGCAGTGTAACTCTGTTGGCAAGTTTTGACATCTTATTGTGCTGATCTCAAGATTTCCACTGTATGGCTGGCCTACCATGCTGTTGGCCAAGGTCCCCTGTAGCTGCAAGAACAGTAGCCACAGAAAAGGCATTGACAGAGAATCTGAAAGTTTTGGAAAGGAATTTGTTGTGAAGAATGGCTATTTTTACCCTCCTTCTCTCTTCTGCATACGTGATGACAGATCACTACCAAGCACTTTGGTAAAGTGGAAGAATCTCTTTCTTGCTTGGTGATTTTCCAAGTCACTATAATATGCTAAATGTTGCATATCTGTATAATAAATGATAGGTCTTGTCCCACAGGGAAACCTGTATTTCCTGGGTGGATGACACAAGCAATCATCTTTTATGTCCTATATTTCACTGCCATTAAAAACAAAAACAAACAAACAAACAAACAAACAAGCTGTTGCAGTCAGATTTATCCTTGAATCAGTATCATGGCCAAAGGGTCTACTGCGCACATCTTCAGGGCAGGTCTGTCTTAAAGAAACCTGAGAGCACACTAATAGGCAGCACTTTTAGGACAGCGCCTATAAATCTTTGGAGAGATTCAAGATACCAAAGGATGGGAACACCACAGCATATTCTATGGTTCTCACTATTGGTTCTGTGCTGACAGCCCGAGAAACTTTTTTTTATTGCTTGTTTGAATTACTGCCCAACTTTCTTTGCCTTACTGGCAAAGTTTGGGTCAGAAGAGCCATGACAGCTTGATTATTTCATTCTGGGAAAATTGCAGAGTTAATTGTACAACATTGGCTGCGACATTGTTGTCACTGTCACTCAAAAGAGTACCCTAAAGAACCTGTTGCAAGTGATAGACAAATGTTTTCTTTTATAAGTATTTACAGATGACAAGGAGAATTGTTCTTGCCTCTGAAGCCTGCTACTGGTTTAATATACATTATGTCAATCTCTTTAATAAGTTTGTTTACAGCAATACCTTAAATCACAAAGTATTAATAAAAATGGATTAATCTAGAAAGGATTGGCTATATCAGTTTTAAGAATACACCTTTAACTGAATGGTTCCTGTACAGGCACAGGTTTCCTTTCAAGCTTCTTTTCCTTTAAAATCCAACTTTAACATGGAGGGGCAATTTGCCTTCTTGTAGCCCATGTGGGATTTCCCACTTAAAGTGACTATTTTTTCTTTCCAAGCAAACAAATAACTAGACAGTACCAACACAAAAGCCAGTTGAAAAACATCACGTGCATGGAGCTTACTGAGTGACTATAAGTCTTTTTTGATCTTTCAGCATAGACCTCTGAACCCAACAAAATAAACAACCCAGATTATGTCCTAATTGCTCCTAGTGAGCCGAGCTGCAACACCTGGGTGTGTGGTTTCCCTTTATAAATTAAAAGGTCAAGCTAGCCCCTCCTCCCTTTAGGAAAACATCCTGTGCCTATGCTCTCAGTGGCCTTAGGCAGCTAATCAGTTTTGCGCCGGTGGGTTAGCTCTGTGTGTGGGGTGTCTAGTTAGAATGTATTTCTATCCCCTGTATTTCACTCTCTGGTGCTAGCTTCCTTTGGAAACATTCGTACTATTTAAGCATTAAAGGGATGAGCTTAACAAATGGGAATACTCTTATATCAAGCCCTGAACTCTGCAGGGATATGATGAGTCTTCTGAATTAAATAGTGTGATCTGCATCAATAGCTATATTAGTGTATTCAAGGTATCTTGCCTCTCCTAGGTCTGTAATTCCCAATCACACCAGCCCATAACAGAAATAAAATAGGAAGGAAAAATGTTCTTAATCAGAATGCAGTAAAAAGGTAAGATACTAACTTGCATTTAAACAGAAAGTTGAAAAAAGTGTGAAAAGAATACATTCTCTGGGTTGCTACCTCATAGCATTTCCTTTCTAGAAAGCTTGAAATAAGCCACTAAGGGCAGAAGGGGAGCTCTGCAAAACATCTGCCATGTCTCCATTCCCACATTTCCTATAGACTGTCTTTCAAACTGCATTCTTCTTTCAGTTGGAAGGTCTAAAGTTAGGGTGATTGCACTGGAAAACACACAGCATGCTGCCACCATTTGTATATTTTTTTTCAAAGGTAGAAACATTTTATCAGACTATAGTGTTGACAGTTTGCTTTTGCACTTTTCAATGTCAAACCTGCTGATCTTTTGAAAGTACTGCAGATATGTTATCTTTAAAAAAATAACTATTCTTACAGAATACCATTTCTCTCTAGGAAAGAAAAGTGTTTTGGAAAAATAAATAATTGAACAGACCAAGTCCTGACATGAAAAAAGAGAGTATCATGGATATGTATTTAGTGTTTGTGTCTAACTCAGCTGAACACTGTGCCATAGTTGAAGCTCAAACTTATGTAGTACCACTCATAATAAGTAGATAATAAAGTGTGTCTTTTTACTGATGAAAGGCACTTGTTCACTGAAAGAAAATCACCAAATTACATAGCACTTTTCTACTAGGGATGTTTAACAGAGCAGTGATTTTGAGATAGTTACAGGTGACTTCATAGTGGCTGCCAAACCGTTATAATGGCATAACTTTGTTTATTTTTAACATTTTAGCCAGATGCAGAAAGTTCTTGATTGATTTGTTTTGCCATGTGCTTGTGTAGAAACAAAATTTGCTGGTGGTGTGTCAGTATCTGCCTCAAGACATGGGTTGACTGAGCTGGGTGACCTGGTATCTAGATTTGCTGGGGTTAGTTTTGCTTCAGTGGTATTTGTTTGCATTTTTGCACTCTATTTTTTTAATCCCAAGAAAACTTAGCTGGGGTGGGAGAATAATTTTGCTTTATGAACACCATTAACATAGGGTCTTGCAAGCTGTATCTTAAACTTACAGTTCTAGATCAATGAAAATTTTATCAGGGAACATCCACAAAAAAGTGTACAGAAACAGGGGAAAACAATGGCAGATGAAATATGTTTGAAAGTCACCAAGGCATTAATAATTTTTGAAAATAGAATAGGTTTTCAGAGGCTTTTAACTGAAAGATTCATAATGTAATTATCATGCCTGTGATATAACTAATTCCTGTTTGATGCAATATAGAAATTATTCTTAGCTATGGGGCAAAGTTGTGTGCCTATATCTTTATCTATAGACTCTTGCAGCAAGAGGCTGCTGTGGCTGAGCTTCTAATGATAACTCATCTCACTTCTCTTTCTCTGAGCTCCTTATGCTACAGCATCTTCTCATCCTTGTTTGGACTCAAGTTCTTTCTAAAGGCTAGCTCCTAACAATGATGATAATTAATAACTGTGTTTCAAGGCTTCCCAGTACATCCTGTCATCTCAGAGCATGTCTTCTATACTGTAGGCTCTGAGAGGCAGTATTTTTTTTCATGTTAGTCTTATGCAATGCCAAACAATTCATTCTGTTCAACAAACAATAAAAGTGGGTGAAATTTTGCTCACTGTTATACTTTTGCAAATTTCAAGCCTTTTTAACTCCATAGTCACACGAGCAAATGAATATATTTAATTTGCATTGTTACATGTCAATATATACCTGTGCAAATATTTCAGTGGGGAGAATTTATTTATTAAGCCATGCAAAGCACATGTTTCTCTTTACTGGCATAAGCAAACATTTTCTTTGAAAATCTAAAGCATTCTAGTATTTTATATTGGTTTAGCAATTGTAGAACCATAGAATTGTTCAGGTTGGAAAACCCAAGGATGACCTTTAAGATCATCGAGTCTAAATGTTAATATAACACTGCCAAGTCCACCACTAAACTGTGTTGCTACATGTCCCATATCTACAGGTCTTTTAAATACCACCAGGGATGGTGACCCAACCACTTCCCTGGGCAGCCTGGTCCCATGCTTGACAACCCTCTTCATGAAGAAGTATTTCCTAATATCCAATCTGAACCTCCTCTGGTGCAACTTGAGGCCATTTCCTCTTGTCCTGTATCTTGTTACTTGGGAGAAGAGACTGACCCCCACCTCACTACAACCTCCTTTCAGGTAGTTATAAAGAGTGATAAGGTCCCCCCTGTGCCTTCTCTTCTCCAGACTAAACCGCCCCAGTTCCCTCAGCCTTTCCTCATCACACTTGTGCTCCATTGCCCTTCTCTGGCCCTGCTCCAGCACCTCAATGTCTCTCTTGCAGTGAGGGGCCCAGAACTGAACACAGGATCCCAGCTGCAGCCTCACCAGTGCCCAGTGCAGGGGGATGATCACTGCCCTGGCCCTGCTGCCACACTG
>NW_009912618.1:30835-37367 GCF_000696875.1 Nestor notabilis | reverse complement strand
GGTCCCCACAGCAGCCAAGCACCCCAGGGCCCATGTACTCACCCCCTCTATCAGTGCGAGCATTTTAATCCCCACCATCAATAACGTGGCCTTTCAGTCCTGGCGGGTTTCTCTTTACCCACGAAGTTTTGACCTGCTCCCTCGAAGCACTCTGCCAGTAATAATTAAGACACGCTTTGCTCTTGCCAGGGATTAATTTTATTTTTAATGTTCCGATTCAGTTTCCAGCTCTGAAACAGAGACGTCGCGATAAGACGGACAAACAGCTTGTGCTCTGCTCGGCTCGTTTGTGGTAGTTAAAGAATCTGATTTGGTTTGCCCTTTTCCTAACCCTAAAATGTCAGGATTGCCAGGTTAGTTTTGCTGCAGAGCTCTACTATCAGAGAGCCTAAATACTTCAGGGATAACCTAATCGGTTGCTTATCTACTGAAGGGAGTGAGGTATGGCATTTGAAATGAAAGGCTTATCTAGGCTGTTACCAAGCATTTGAATTAAATGGGTATTAATGAAAACTATTTCAAAGGTTTTGAGCAATTGGATTAAAAACCTTTCATCCTTTTTAGTGCAGAAAACTTTACGGACAACCGGAGAACGCACACGGCTGTGAGTTGCAGAGACACTTGTACAATGAAACTCTTCTAGCGTAAAAACCCTAAGAAAATGACTCTTAAATAATTACTGGAGCTTTCACTGCCCCTGGTGAGCGGCTGCACTGGGTGAGGGATGAATGCAGAGCTCAGGGGAGGTGGTAAATTCTGCCCTTTCAGCTCCCAAACACTGGCTTGTTGAGGGCACAAAGATACTGAGGAGGGAGAAATAAACCTTGCGAATGTCAGGAGAGATCCTATCAGTATGGATTAAACGGGCAGATTAAATTCGTCCCAATACACTGAGTTTGGGGGTGCTGCTGTCCACACACACCTTCTCACGAGCTCTGACCCTCCCACTTCGATGTCTGCCCACAAAGGGGTAAACACACACAGACTGCAACTGATACTGTACGTTTTCATCGTTCTCCTCCTCTCCCCCAACAGAAATGACACTACTTACTCTATCCAGAAATAGGTAAATGAAATGTGGAGATCTTATACAGCTCCTGCCCATTCCCTCTGCTGCTATCCAGCCCCTGAGGTTGTGCATTCCAGCAACACCAGCTCTGCTCAGGAGACACTCACCCTTCCAGCCGCAAGCAGGTGGTGCCATTAGCCCGCTACGGCTGCTTGTCACCAGCACCCCACTGCCCCATTCCATTCGGCTGACTGGGGAATGATAAAAAAGGAAGCTATTTATAAATACATATATATATTTTTTTTTTCCTTATAAAGCCCATGAGATGTGGGTGGGTTTTGAAGCTCAAACTGATGGAACAAGCAGAAATGTCCATTTTGTCAGCACTCAATTTGACAGAGCTCAGGCACGAAGTGTATCTCCACATCCAAATCATCCTTAGCTTTTTTAGTTCTTTCTATAGTTCTCCTTTGTTTGCACTGCAGTGCTTCCTGCATGTCTTTGCAGTGAGACCTATTTGTTATCATTCCTTAAACATGTACCATATCCTTGTGCACCACAGTCTTTTCATCCTCAGGTTGCATCTTATTCAGCCAGGAAAAAATTAGTAACAACTGCTTTCACTTTTCAGCCTTTACTGGAAACGTGGCCTTCCTCATTCCCTCTCCACGACCAATGTTTTACTTTCTTGGTACCAGTAACACATCTCACTCAAATTCTGTTTTTTATGAGAAGCTTTCAAAGCACTTTCCCAAGGTGAGCAGTAACAGCAGCATTTGGATTCTGATGGGATACCAAGTCAGAAACACCCAGATGGGAACTGGTGGCACTGGAATAGTCACTACAGCCCTCTGAGCAGAGGGTGGGTGTTCACAGACCCTGCCTTACTCTGCTTCTCCATCCCAGAGTACAAAGGTCTCAGTGTTAGGACTGAGGCTGGCTCTCCCTGGCTGTAATGTGCTGGTCAAGGCTCCTTTCCTAACTGAAATGAGAGTGGTAAGACCAAAGAAAAACTCCTTAATTACTGAGATTCACTTCTGGCATCTGAGCTCTGGCAGCTGGGATTGCAAGAGGAAGGAGGTGGTATTCAGAGAGCCAGAAATTCTGGAACCAGTAACTCTTGAGCCTACAGCTGAGTGTAACATGCTGATGTCTGGCTGAGTGTCTTGGCACTTCACTTGGGTGATGCTGAAATGCTCCAGCAGCTCTGCTAGGAAGTAAACAGCACCAGACAGGTACGAGCTCTATAAATGGATCTCACCCACAGAGCTCCTCAGGCCTCCTGACAGATACACACCTTGCAGGCTGGTGCCATTTGTTCCATTGTACTCTCAGTGAAACATTAATGTTTGAAGATGAAGTAGCAGGCTTTTCAAGCAGGCTTTAAGCACTATGAGACGGTCCTTTCTGACAGCACTTCTTGCACATTTTGAATTACTGATTTATTTTGCCTATTTTAAATCTGATCCCTTGCTTCAGACTCTTCCAGAGGGACTCTCTACTTCAGATTATTTTGATAAATGTTTGTATTCAGCTTCATACCAATCATCTGAATTCCTCAAGGGAAAATTCTCCCCAGGAAATCTACTGATCTTCAAAGGGTTGAGTCAGGAGGATCTGAAGATCCAAATCCCCACACTTTATCCTGCCAAGGTGAAGAAACCAAGTCTCATGATTTTCTAATAGCAAGTCTTACATGCTGGGTTTAAATCTTGAGTCTTCTGCTTCTTTAGAAGAAATTGGCAATGTAGGGCAAATCCTGTCTTTCTCATTTTATATTTCCACAGAAATCATGGAATCAGAGACTGGTTTGAGTTGCAAGAGACCTTAAAGTTGCTCCAAGCCCCATCCAACCTGGCTTGAACACTGCCAGAGATGGGGCAAAAGTGATTGCAAACCTAGGAATGGAAGCTCCTGGGTATGCACCGGTAATGGACAATGTAATCAAGTGATTGATGATCAACTTACTTTAGCCTTAGTTCTGCCACTTGGGATAAGAGATTTGAACCAAAATGTGTCCTATCCTTCCTCTAAGATGGCAAACCTAGGCAAAAATGTAACTTCTAATCTTAGGCAGTTCTGTTTAATTTACCATTAGAGCATTTGTGGTAAGTTGGTCACCACTACATCCCTCACATAAAGAAAACCAGAGCGAACAGTTGTGTGGGGCTCTACCAGGAGTGGTGGAGATTGGAGAAGCTGGGGACCAACGGCGACCATCTGTGCCATTTTGGAGAAGTGTAGAAAAGCTTTTGATAGCTGAGAATATGGGATAGTTTTTTTGCCAATTGATGAGTTATTTTTTACTGTCATTAGTTTCACCTCACAAGGTGAGCAGGACCATTTCACATCCTGCTCAGCTTATCTGAAGCTCTATGTTCTACACCTGGAATAGACAGGGGCCATTTTTTAAAGCATGGCATGGAGACCGGAGGAGGTAAAGCTAAGAGGAAATCAATATCTGGGAAATTGCTGCAGTTTCCTAACACTGTCCTTTGTCAGCAAAGGATTGGCACTGAAATAAAAGGAGCTGGTGTGTGCTTCACCCAAGGACCCTACAGAGGTTAGGTCTGCATGGATGTGACTGCAATCCAGCAGTTCCAGCAGCAGAAGGTGCCTGTGGCAGCTCAAACCTGGCTGTAGACTCCCCTGGGCTTGCACCCCATGTGGGCTTGGGTTTAGAGGGCAAATAGACAGTTATCCCCCATGTGTTGCTAACCTGAGGGTCTGTGGGAGGTAATTTGAGTTACATACCTGTGTTTTGGGAGCCAGTGGATGCTACCAAAATTAGCTCTGGTGAGGACCATGAGAACCAAGACCACAGTTGCCAGCTCAAATACACACTGCAACATGGATGGATGGATGCAAAATGGGCTCCAAACAGCACTGGATCCTATCACAGTTTGTAGCATCTTCATGCAGAGACATTAGCAGCCAGAGCACTCATTGTAGGACTGTCGTGGTTCAATCTCAACCTGCAACTTGGAACCACGCAGCCGCTCGCTCACTCCCCACCTCTTCCTTCCTCCCCCCGCTCCCGGAGGGATGGGGAGGAGAATCAGAGGAATGTAACTCCCATGGGTTGAGATAACAGCACTCCAGTAACTAAGGTATAATACAAACCACTACTACTACCAATATTTTTGGGGGAGAGACCCAAACCCCCCCCCCCCCCGCCGCCCGATCCCCAGCCCGACCCGAGCAGCGATCTGGGCCTTCCAGGTAACTCCCCCCAGTTTCTATACTGGGCATGACGTGCTGTGGTATGGAATAGCCCTTTGGCCAGTTTGGGTCAGGTGTCCTGCCTCTGCTTCCTCCTGGCTTCCCCTCCTCCCTGGCAGAGCATGAGACTGAGAAAGTGCTTGGTCAGAGTAAACATTACTGAGCAACAACTAAAACCATCGGTGTTGTCAGCATTGTTCCCAGGCTGGAAGTCAAAACCACAGCACTGCACCAGCTGCTAAGGAGGAGAAAAAATGACTGTTACAGCTGAACCCAGGACAGGGACTCAAGCAGAGGCTGAACAGAGGGCAGTAGTGGTGCTCACAGCCGTTTCTGCTGCAGCAGAAGTAGCCTCAGTAGCCAGAGGGAGAGCTCATGGCATCTGCTGGAGGAGCTCCACAAATGACCCTTCTGGGTCCTGGGAAGATAGGAAGGTTCCGCCTGAAGCTGGGACAGGAAATCCCAGGGACAGAAGAGCTGCTCTTTTTATGTTATTTCAGAACTCCTGAGCTGGATACACCCGACAGAGCCTGGAGGGGTTTTAGACATTTCTGCTGCCTCCTGCAATTAATGAGAAGTCATAAAGAGAGCTTGTTGTGTGAGTCTTGCTGGGTCCAGCTGTGCATGACAGGAGCCCAGCCCAGGCAGCACAAGGAAACCCCTAGCAGGATGGAGCTTTACACAGCCTTCTTTGAAAGCAGCTCGCTTGAGACATAAATGTGGATCACAGCCCTCCTAATCCAAGCTGGGCAGCAGGCAGCTATAAACAAGTCCATTATAGACTGATTCTCCTTAAACTAACAGATATTGCCCAGTATCTCACAGCAGCTTTGTGTAAGGCCAGGCAGAGAGAGAATTAGCTCAAAACCACACTACAGGACAATACCTTGAAATAGTGTTTGCTCTCGACTGGTTTAACAACATGGTCTGATTCATCTGTTCAGCCAGTGTAGCACCAAGACAGTGGAAGAAAAACAAGTCATGCTGAAAAATTGGTGCTGCCGACCTCACACATGAGAGAACATGAACAGATTGCTTCCAAAAAGCAGTTTGTAGAGACAGAGCACAGGGATTTTGGAAAACCATCTCTGTGCTACCCAGAAATCCCCTTCTCTGGTGCTCACGAGTAGATGATACAGATGCTATACCTGCCTGATTTCCATGGTAGATCCTCTCCCCATGAACAGGCTGGCGCCATTCCTTTTATCAGCTGGAGGAATGCAGTATTTCTTGCTTCTCTTCCTGTTGTTGTTCTGTTTCTGGATTCCACTAGAAGGGCCCTAGTCAGCTGCTCAGTTCAGGGTCAGCTCGAGCTCCTGCTTCAGTCCATTCAACCTTTTTTTATGATTTCTCTGCAAAGTGACCTGGTCCTTACTTGATACCAAAGGGAACGCAAGCCCTTGGAGCACTCAGAGCAGGGAGAGCCCAAAGGCATTGGTGCACAGCTGTTATTTATACACCAGAGTCACCTGGCCTGCTGAGCTCACTCAGCCTTTCTGACTGTTGGGCTATTGCTTACTTAGAGTCCATGGTTTGGAAGGAGGATGTTGCTGCACTAAGGAGCAAGCCATAATCACAGTGCTCATTTCTCACCTCGGCAAGCAGCAAAGGGGCAATGGCAGGGGGTTAGAGCAGCACTGAATGCTTCTGCTCCCCTGCACACACAGGCAGCCACGTGCACACCAGAAGCACCATCCTGCCCTATAGCCCCATCTCTGCCACCGATAGCTGTGATGAGCGCTCTGGTGCAAGGTGAAGGTATTCAGCAGCAGGCAGGTATGAGTCAGATCACCTGCTGAAACTTCTTCTCGACATCGAGTCACACAAGCCCTGAGACAGGAAGGTCTGGGTCCCCATCAATTCTGGCCATTATAAAGCCAATATGAAAAATGTGGCAGGTGGAGCTCATGCTGGCACCTCATTTTTCACTCCTCTGAACTGTCCTGGTCTCCTTGGCACCATGGCTGTGTGTTCTTTCTAATGGGGCTTTCACAGACCTTGTTCCAGGACTGAAAACAGCCGCCAGCGCATGCAGCACCCCAGGGAAGACCCCTGCCTTTTCCCAGAGCACATGGAGGGAGCAGGGCTCTCCAGCTGCTCTGTGAGCTTGATGTGAAGCTGTGATGTTTGTGAGGGACTGAAGCATGAACTGCCCCGCTAACGCTGCAGGTGTGAGTAACAAAGAAGAAGGAGGAAAAGGCTGATAATCAAAGAAAAAGAAGACCGCAAAAAGATAAACCCTCCCGAGCAGGCAGTGTGAGAAAGTACTAATGGTTAACTCACCGTGGAATAAAGGGAAAA
>NW_009912618.1:0-30804 GCF_000696875.1 Nestor notabilis | reverse complement strand
GGAAAGAGAAGTTTACCTTGCAAAGCAAGTTTGCCATTCACTCCACCAGATTATTGTTGTTATTTGCTCTTCACCCTTTGAACGATAAAGCATGCAAATGACCCTTGACTACAGGCATAACCCTCTGCCCACAACCTCCCTGCCTGTGTTCCTGCATACACACTGAAAGAGGATGCTAAACACGGCATGGAAATGCAGAAGGATAATTGATTCTCTGACGTGTAGAAGCCCACAGGACTCCTGAGGGAGCACAGGTATAAAAGGAGGAGATGCACCTCGCTGGCAGCCAGAGGACAGCCGAGGGAGATCCGAGAGTGACCTCCCCACTCAGCACGTGTCCGGTCCCCAAGACCCTGCAGGACCCACAGGGGCAGCTCTAGAGAAGTTGTATTTGCAACAGGGGAAGGAAGCACCTGGGCAGGAGCTGATCGAGGAAGCGCCTGTTTTCTAAGGGTAAGTGTGAGCCTCTGTACGTGCATGTAACAAGATAATGGCTATTTGGAAATTGGAGACAGTTAAATTACACTGAAATGCAATTCAACTGGCATCAGTAGTCAGCTTTGGCAGGTACAATAGCCTTGGTATCACACAAGACTTCTTTGTACCAAGTTGAACGAATGAACAATAATTGAAACAATATGAAACAAGAATGAAACAATAATTGAGCTATAGGATAAATGCAAACAAATAGAATTACAATATAGATGAGCCTTGTAAAAACATGTTAGATGCTTACTGGCTGTAGCACAGTTCTCTTGCTATACTGATATGAGCTCCTTTTACCGTGGAAAATGAAGGGTGTTTTACTCACCTGCTGATAAAGCTGTGTTTGAGCCAAACCAAAGTACGAGGAGAAACACAACAGTGTTGTTGCAGGTAACGTGAAGCCAGCTACAACGAGGCAGAGCAAGGCACTGAAAAGGATTTCTGCTTTTCTAATGTAGGATTTCATACTATGAAAGTGTGGACTTTATAAAACAGCAGGCATGGTAAATGCTTCGTTTCATCTACACAGTGGTATTTTTAAGAGTGATCAGGTCAGGGTTTCAGAACCAGTAAGACAGAAGTTATCCACCTCTCCGACATCATTTCCACAATGCTGCCGTTAGTGCTGCACAGGGTGGAATGAAGCTATCACACTTTATCTGCTGGAATGGTGCTAAAAGCTCTTCATCTTAAGGGGAATTTATTAATCATTTTTGCACATGCTGCCAGATGAGGTGAGGAAGATGTCCCTCACCTCAGGGGAACTGTGAAGGTGACAAGGTTTTGCAGAGCTGTCAAGTTGCAGGAGACACTTCAATTCCCAGTGTCTCCTCTGCAATAGCAGACACCTCTGGGAAGGGATGCAGGACCCTGATTTCAGACTCCTTCCCAAGGGAAAAAGGGGGACAGAAATACCCCAAAAGCTGGGATGAGGAGCAGATTGTAGAGTTAAGGGAGAGAAGACAGGAGGAGAAAGGCAAAGCCAGAAAAAATAAAAAGAAAACATGAAATAGTAGAGAAAGGAAAAAAAAAAGATCTCAAAGGGACAAAAAGTGGTTCTGGAGAAAACCCAGCAGGCAAAGATGAGAAACCAGATAGAAAGTGGTAATTGGGGCTGTATCCTAGGAAATAAAAAGGGCTAGGTTTTCATTTACATGGACACTTCTCAGCTCACACAGCAGCTTTCCTGGGACTGATTAAATCTCCTGGTTGACACTTTCTATAGATGCAGGTGCCAGAGTCTCCTGGTACCCCCCAACAGATGCTTTAGATCATTTCCTCTATGTGGAAAGATTGCATTTGGGATTTATCTTGGAGCTTTTTAGGGGAGTGCACAGAAGAGGCATGTCTTTTCAAGTTCAAATGAAAAAGAGGGCAAGCAGGAAACCTGCACTAAAACCAGAAGCCCTGTAGGTCTCTTAAAGTCACTTCTTTTGCTGCTTCTGAGCATTCCTCAGCTGTCTGAGGCAGCCAGAGCAATTCCATAACAGACCAGGTATCAGAGAAAGCCATGAGCTAACAAGAAGCTCTGGAGCCAGGAGCAATGGTGCTGCTCCCAGGGCAACAGTTGGGGAAGCTGCTAGTCTAACGGCTGAGAGCACAAACAGCAGGAACCAGGCTGAGAATGAAACCCCATTTCTTAATGCACCACTTTTCCCTGTGGCTGTCCCTGCACTTCTGACACTGCCACTAATTCTCTTCTCTTCCACGGTATCAAGATCAGACCCACCTGCAAGACCCCCAGTCCTTACTCAGCCTTCCCTTCACTGTGTTATCTACAGCCAGGAGAGCAGGCAGCTATGCTCGAGCAGTAGAACAGAGCTCACTGCTGATGTTTTCCATCAGAAGGGGCCCCCTCCTACCACCACCATCAGTAAAGCCCACTGCTTGGAAAGTCTGCTTGGGCAATTAGAAGCCCAATCAAACCCTTTCCATTTGGAAGCTGCTCTTTTTGAAAGAAAGTATTGTTACATATTTGGAAGGTTGTTTTTCTTCTCTCTTACAGAGATCAAACATCTTTCTGCTCTTTTCTTCTATCAAATAAGACAGAGAACAGTGAAACTTGGTATTTTAAAGATTTCTGTCCACATTCTTAAAGAATCTTTTTTTTTTTTTTGAGCAAAAGATCAATGGCTTTCAATCAAAACTCAGGAAGAGCATTCACTGAAATACCTTCCTCCTGTCCTTTGCTTGCGAAGACAAAAGCTCCCGAGGGTGTGCAACCTCAGCCCACTGTCCTGAGTCATTCCCAGCCCCAGGACATGAAGCACAGCAGTGTCTATCAGAGGGCAGACACACACGGCTCGATTCCATCTCACCTTCCACCAAAGCCGGTGCTCAGGGCTGCGAAGGCACCTCACCGAGTGGAGGGGGGCGGGCTCCTCTCAACACAGCAGCAGTTCAGCTCTCCTGAAGGGATGTGTTTTGTCCAGTCCCCCCACCTCCACCCAAGCACAGTGACTGAAGTTACTGTGGTTTGTTTGGCTAACCAAGCTCAGCCCTTTGATCAGTGGGTTTGCCAGGGTTACCTCCAGGCCAGTATTATCCCTCTGCCCAGGGTTTCTATTTGGATTTCACTGTTTCTCCCCCATCTCAGGACATCCATCAAGGCCGCCCAGTCAGCTGTTAGGCACAGACCTGTGCTGTAGCCGTGTGAGCAGACACACATCCCTCGCAGAGCAGAGGGCAGGAGAGGTTCCAAAGGCTGGTCACAGATGGTCCTGTGCAGGCAGTGAGTGACACAAAGGTGGCACTTGGCCTCCCCTCACTGCCACTGGCTGACTGCTCTGTATTTCAGGTGACTCCAAAGGGTGGAAGATGCTGGATAAGGCCACCCTGCTCCTGTTCCTGCATTTGGTCACATGCTCTATCTCCTCTCCTCTCTACCCAGCTCTCAGGTAAGCTGCTGAGTGTTTTGGCCATGCGGCCACTCCTGCCTCATCTCTGACTTAGTGCAAAATAAGCATGTGCCAAATTAAGGTTGCCAGCACTTTGGATGAACTGTATGTGTGCTGGTGAAGCCTGTTTCTTTGCCCTGGCTTAATTTTCTGGGTACTCTATTAGCCTAGGGATGATTTCCAAAGGCAGCAGACACCTGGTGGAATATTTCAGCCCAGATGGTTTTAGAATTGAATGCTGGGTTCTGTAAAGGGAACTCTGGCAAGGTCCAGAGCAGAGAGCACCTTCAGCTCCATCACTGGTTACAGTCTGTGCCTGCAGGTCACCTGCACTGAATTCAAAACTGCAGATATTCTCTCATCCATGAACTCAGCAGCTGCCTAGTGTACTTCCTACTACAAATCAGTGGAAGCACAAGGCCCTATAATGTGGATTTGCAACATCCCATAGAAGATGCTTTAGCCTTGTGCAAAAAGCCACAGCATAACAATACTAGAATTGCTGGAATTTTGCTTGAAGGTGCTGGGAACTCAGCGAGGGGCAAGTGTGTTTGAGGCAGCTCTATCAACCATCTTTTCACTGCTGAAATGGCTTCAGGGCAGTTTCTAGTTGAGGAGAGTGACAAACACCACTTGCATTACTGAGGAGATGGGGATGGCAGAAGGAGAAAGAAAAAGCAGAGCAGGGAGCAGTGGTCAGGAAGACTGGCAACTGAGCACATCTCACTGCATGCCCTGGGTTCCTCTTGCAGGTACAGTCCAGGGCTGGTTGCTGGCAAGGCCATGAGCTTCCAGCTTCAGCACAGCAGCCCATTGCAGAGCCATAACCCCTCGGCAGAGGAACAGGAGGAGGAGGGTTTATTAACAGACGCTGCTGAGAAAAGGTTTGTACCTCACCTCTCAGCCCTGCTACAGCAAGAGTACGCTGGTTACAATCTTCCCCCAGCCCAGGAGCAGGCCAGAAGGTTGCTTAGTCCCACCAGCACTGAAGGGGCCAGGCTCCAGCTGAGCCACTCATCCCTCACCATCACCCACGTCCAGCATCCTGCTGTCCCCCAGCAGCAGAGATGTACTGATGGGCATGGTCACAGACCCAGGGCTCCTGCAAGGAATGTAATATCCACCAAGCCCTGGCAATCCATCTGGCAGGTTGTTAGAGCCTTTCCTTTCCACCCCTGCCAGGAGATGGAGGATGGTTATTTCTCTCTAAAGCACAGAGGACTCATTCTTACAACAGCAGGACCAGCCAAGTGGCTCGTGCTCCCCTTACTTGTGGATATTTAGGAACCTGGGTCTAGCCACAGGCTAGAGACCTGCTTGAGGCTCCTGTCACCCTGTCCCAGGCACAGCCCTCCCAGGAGGTAATGGTGCTGCTGCAGAGCACAGTCATGTCCCAGCCCCAGCTCTGCCCTCTCCCAGCCTAGGGTTCTCCTACCCCTTTCCACTACTTTTCTGACCTCATCTCTTGTTTTCAGGCACTTCTCCTTACTTGTTTCAGCATGGATACTGATTAACAGGCATTTTATTTCGCCTGCTGCCTCCATGTGAGGACTGAGCTCCCCCAAATCCTTTTACCCTCCAACACTAACGCAGTCCACTACCAAAAGCCATTTGCTGTGGTTACCTGTCCCTGACAGCAGCAGTGTTCCATCTAGTGCATTTTGTTACCTGAAACATCCACTTCTCACCTGCAAGGCTGGTGCCTAGCTCAGAGAGCACACCCTGTGCTTGTCTTTCCCCGCAGGACGCAGCGCCACGCTGATGCCATATTCACCGACAACTACCGCAAGTTCCTGGGGCAGGTTTCTGCCCGCAAGTTCTTACAGACCATCATTGGCAAACGCCTCGGGTAAGCCACAGCCCTTTGCTGGCCTAGGGCTGATGTTCTGCTTATTACACTGGCCAGTTTCTTTCACCCATGTAGCAGAAATAGCTGCCTTCTACTGCAACAGAAGCAAGCTCACCTGCTGCTGCATATCCCAAAGGGCATCCTGCATCCCTGTATCTCGGATCCCCCTAATCACAACTATCATTAAGCAGCTTAATTAATATTTTCCTCTGTCCTGGGTTCAGCTACAGCAGTCATTTTTTCTCCTTCTTAGTAGCTGGTGCAGTGCTGTGTTTCTTGACTTTCAGTCTGGGAACAATGCTGATAACACTGATGTTTTTAGTTGTTGCTAAGTAATGTTTACTCTGACCAAGGACTTTCTCAGTCTCATGCTTTGCCAGAGAGGAGGGGAAGCCGGGAGGAAGCAGAGGCAGGACACCTGACCCAAACTGGCCAAAGGGCTATTCCATACCACAGCACGTCATGCCCAGTATAGAAACTGGGGGGAGTCACCCGGAAGGCCCAGATCGCTGCTCGGGTCGGGCTGGGTATCGGTTGGCGGGTGGTGAGCGGTTGTGTCCTCTTCCCTTGTTATTCCTCTTATCATTATTATTGGTAGCAGCAGTGGTTTGTATTATACCTTAGTTACTGGAGTGCTGTTATCTCAACCCGTGGGAGTTACATTCCTCCAATTCTCCTCCCCATCCCTCCGGGAGCGGGGGGAGGAAGGAAGCGGGGGGGGAATGAGCGAGCGGCTGCGTGGTTCCAAGTTGTCGGCTGGGCGTAAACCACGACATCCTCCAAGGCTGTGTCAGATCAGCTAAGAGCTCTAGCATAATACCAACAAGCACTAATAGTTGCAAAGCTCATTCACCAGTAGGAAATGGGTAACCCTGGCCTGCTTTGAAGACAGAAAACAGCCTCTCCACGAACACTCGGGGAGCTCTGGCTGGATAGATCAGTTCCTGTCACTAAATAAGACCAACTAATCACTTGAAAGCCAGCTTCCCTCCTTCTTCTAACACAGAAGCAAATAGAGCTGACAGTTCCTTACTGAAATTGAGCAGAATGGCCCCAGCCTCAGACCCAGCAGGTTTCCTCACTGTGCTGCTGAGGCAGAGCCAAACTTTGAGCAAGGGACTAAAAAGCACCTCTGAAACAAAGATGTTTCTCATCTTTGCATGACAGAAGCAGTGAGAGCAGCCCAGGAGAGGGGGTGCACGAATTCCTGACAAGGCGCCAGTCTGACAGCATCCTGATGGACAGCCGCTACCACCAGCACATGGTGCTGCTGGACTTCCTGGGAGCCATTCTGCAGAATCAGAGGTAGGTGGGAATCAGCTTGTTATCTGCTCACTGCAGGAGCAGGACACGGTCCTTACTGCTGTCTGGCTTCCAGATACAAAGCTATTGGATTGAGTCTCATCTTTCAGGTACACTAAGGGAAAGAATAAAGCTCTCACCTGAGCCCATAAGCCAGCCCATCCCTTATGTGGGCAAGTAGGGTGCAGATAGGAACAGCCTGCACCACATCACTGTGCTGTCTTCTCAACCCCGTATTCCACTAAAATACCAGTGGAAAGATGAAGAATTTCTCCCTCAATCCCAATTCTACCTTCACTGTCCTATTCTCTTCTTTCACAGGCCTCAGGACATCTCCAGCAGTCGGTTAGAAGGCCTTCCCAGCACCCTGGCTAAGCTCATGTAAATATTTCTCCCTTTTTCATCTCCCCATGCTCTGGTGAGTACCGTTCCCTGCTCTGTTCTGTACATACTACACTGCTTAAGCTGTTTAAAGGCCTTCCTTCAGAGACATCAACTCCCACTGCTGCCCATAAAAAAAGGTGCTTGCTGCAATTTAAGGGGAAAAAACTTCCACTCAATTTTGTCAAGTACCTTAAGTCCTGTTAGTCTGAACAGACAGACCACGAGTGTTGTGAAGCTGCATGTAGATGTGTGGTAACAGGCTTGCAGCCTTGTAAAGCTATCTGAGCCTCTGTGCCCAAGTGTTTAAGCTGGCTAAAGGCAGACAAAAGTCTTCCCCCAGGAGCAGACTCTGCCTCTAGGTCCCTGGGACATTTCAGGTTTTCCCTGCACTGAACAGGAAAGGAACTCTTACGGTTTTCTGTACCCCTCATGCCTGAAAGTCATCACCTGAACTTGAATTACACTCTAAATCCTGCCAGCCCTGTGGGGGCTGAGAACTGGTAGACAGTCCAACCTTGGGAAAACCTTCACTTGTACAAACATCAGTTGTTCTGATTGAAGTAACCTCATCTTACTCCTCTCTCCCATAGATATTAAGCCTGCCCAACCAACAATACAAAGGGGCATGGAGAGACTTGTGTGCATACTGAAGAAAAAGGGGGCTGGGGGATGGAAATTGTGCCTATGGTTTCAGCTGGGAGAACATGGCCTGTCAGCATCTCTCTTGTGATACTTCACTTGGTTACCTTTCCACAAATAAGTTCAAAAAAGCCTCCAAAGAATGAAGAGACTTCTGTGTGTGCTCCAAAGTTTCCTCATAATTCTCTTTTCCTCCTACTTCTGTCTAGAGTACCTCAGAGCTCATGGACATGACTGTACAGTAACCTCCACAGCAATGAAGACATTCCCAGGTGTGAGCAGCTGGAAACTGATGCTCCTCAGATCTGTTCAAAGGAATGCAGTTCTGATGCACTTCTTCATTTACTCCAGTCTCTAGAGTCTCACTGCCCTCTAAATACCGGTCTGCGTACTGAATCAGACAAAAAACCCACCTCCATGGTTTAACCTTGGGCTGCTTTACATACAAAACCTAAACCAACCAGTACACTTGTGATCCTGGGGACTTGTGATCAGGCTGTCTACTGATTAAGGCTTTCAAATCATAAAGCATAGCAAAATTTCTGCCAAGTCATCATTCTGTTTGAGGGCCTGATTCATAAGCATGAAGCCACCCAAAGGCCCCTTTAGGCAACTTTGCACATTGATTACAGCCTCCTCTAGATAGATGCTGATGGCACAACCACACACAGAGCTTGGATCAGGGGGAGGCAAGACATGAATCCACATGTCTATCACCCATTAGAAACACTGCTGTAGGCTGCTGCTGTCTGGCTCCTTGGCAGAAAAACCAAACTCTAAAAAGCTCAGCTTAAAGTTCCTGCTCAGCCTTGAGGTGTTCAAACTGAAGCTACAGCTCTGCAAGAGTTAAAGGAGATCCCTGTGCATCAAGATTGGGCTGTCACTGTTTCAATTCAATGTGCCAGCCAGTGGCTCTGAACACTGTGGGAAGTTACAACTGTAAATGTTTATTATCCCACTGCTCTCATGCAGCTCTTTCCTTCCCTGTCACCCCAATTCTGTTGTTTGTGTAATAATTATGTCTTCATACATGTAAATAACATCAGGATGGGGGCTGCTTTCCCCCCATTAGCAAGAAATAGAAGTTGTTCTAAATAAACCTGTCCAACAGCAGGTCAAGATGCCTCTTTGTCTGTTGAGATCTTAGTTTCTTGGTTCTGAGCCCAGAATGGAAGATGTCACTCAAAGACAAGTGCAATGAGGATGACTTGGAGATGTGCTAATGAAGGCACCAGGTACAACACCAGTAATTTAAACCAGGTTGGAAATAGTGGCATGCAAACATCTATTAAGCACCCAAACAATTCCTTGATAGTCTGAAGTAGAGACCAGCTCATTTTTCCTCCGTTGACTGTGTTTTAGGACAGGAAGCTTCAGTACACATGGAAATCAGCTCATACTTGCACCAAATCCCTACCACTTACTTACACTCTCCCTGTTGAGGTTGTACAATTCCAGCACTATGAAAGTATCACGAACTGCCCAGCAAGACTGGGAAGCAACAAGGGGATGCTGAGGGAGATCAGTGAAGCTGTGGCAGCAGCAAGAGCACCAGTGGGTAACCTGTCACCCCACCACAGGCAGGCAGCTGTCAGTGAGGCACGAGCCATCCTTCTGCTGCACATACAGCTGGACAGAGAGCCCGCCAAAGGAAAAACAACTCTAGCAAGACTGGTTCAGAACGTGGTTGTGAATGTGTTCAGGAACAGCTGACACACTTGAAGCCATTAGAACTTACTTGCTGCAGGGAAAGGAGTTATGAAAAATGAAGCAGCTTCCTAAAGCAGTAAATAAACATGGTAGCAACAAGTTAAAGTTCTGTTAAGTGGCAGAAAAGCTGTTTGCAAACACTGGATTGGATACTCCCAATAAAATCAAAACATCTATGAAAACCACTCTGAGAGATCCAAGTCTGTATGATAAATAACTGGGTGAGTGCAACTATTTAGATATAAAAGGTACTTATTTGAGTGTTCAGTGTGCATCAAAATGAGGAAACAAATGCTCAAACTCTGAGAGATTAAATACAAAAATAAAGCAAACCAGAAAATGTCTTGAAGAATAAAAGGCCAAAAGAATAAAAACCACCTTCCCTAACACAGCCAAGGAGGTCGAAAATCAATAGCAATACACACAGCCTAGAGAAGACACATCACATCTGTGCTCGCCTTGAGTAACATACCAGAGCTCTACAGGCGTAGGGAAGGGACTGTCCTAGCACCAAGCATCAGTGGAAAAGCTTAACAACAAAGTGGGCAGTAACAAAATATGAGGCTCAAAAATGCTCACTAGGGTGAAAAGGACTTCCACAGTCAAACACTGTAAGCAGTAGCTTAACTATTTCTTGCTTAAAAGTCCATCAGTCCCACAGGACTGGAATGGAGCATGAGATCAGGTTTTGAAGGAGTGAAGAAGAGTTCATTGAACCTCTATGGCATTCTTTGTAATGTTCACGATGAGCAAACGGGTAGGAACTATTACAAAGAACAGAAACAGTGAGTTAAGTGCGAACAACTGCAGCAGGGAAGAGCCAAGATGGCTTTTATAGAGCAGTCAGGCCTCACCCATCTGAAGTTCTTTGGAGGATTCAGCTCCACCCCCTATATCCACATGCCTGATGGTTGGTACAATTTTCTTGGATCTCCAAAAGACAGTTGATGAAGTTCCTTTGCCAAAAGGCCTTTAAAGAAACTAGTCTGACATGGGACAAAGAGGCAGGGAGGAAGCAATTGTCAAGTTTGCCACGTGGAAATTGCTCAACAGGAGATTTTGGGCTTTGGTTATCCCTATCAGCACGTCCTTCAACAAAGCCCAAGTGTGCTGCCTGAACACTCCTTAGTACTCTTAAAGGTAGTAATTTCCTGAGAAGTTAGAGCCTGAATAACTCAAACATGGCCACATGGCAACCAGCAGATTTCTGGCATTGTTTCACAGAAGAACAGACACAGTAACCTCAATCAAACTTGTATTTGGAGTGAAAAGGTTACTTCCAGGGCCTGGAAAGGAAGTGAACCTGCTCAAGGGATCCACCAAACCTGCCAGGGTCAGACATGGCCAGGCAGGCAGCACCACAGCTCCCGACACAGGCCAGGCCCCAGGGACTCCTGCCTGAGCCGCAGTGGCAATTCAGCACAGCCCAACACCATCCTGAAGCCACAGAGAAGAGCCATTAGTGGAGAAGTGCAGATGACAGCGTGACACAAGGGATGGGCAGGAGTGGGAAGTCCCCCCCAATAAACATGTCCCTCTGGGAAAGGACATGAAAGAACAGGAAGCTTCACACACAGCAATGACTCACACACAAAATTACCCATCAGAAAAATCTCTTTTCATTCTCATGTGAGCCCAATTTCCAATCCCAACCTCAGAGACAGCCAAAGAACAAACTTCAGGACCATTCTTTCCTCTTTATTCACAAATCTTTCAGGATGAGGAGAGACATGTGGGCTAAGGCAGAAATGTATTTTCTTTTTCCTCTTTTTCCTAAAGGAAATTCAAACGTCCTGGGAGAAAAAGGTGTCGGTAGGATCCAGGGAAGAGAGGATTTTCTGGATTCATATGAAAAGCTCTGAAGGAGCATGTACACAAAGATGAAAATCAGATGTTTAAAAAAAAAAAAAGTGTAACTGGCATCGTTTGACTTAATAAAAACCCAAAAACCCGCTTCTGCCTTCCTCCTTCTGGTCTTTCACTTATTTATTCACCTCTGCTCTGAAGGCATTTGCTTTGTTTTTCCACATTTCTTCCATTCTTCTGGGACTAGTGTGTCCTGGAAAGACAAATCCAAGAAAAATTAACTCTTCCAAAGGCAACAAAGCACTTCCTTGCACAGAGAAGTGTCCCCAGACCCCTCATTCACTCTCAAAGGAAGTGTTTCGGACCAGCCTCTCAAAGGAAGCTTACCAGAGTGATAAAACACCAGTACTGCAATGGAACAGAGGGCTGAATTCGAGGAGGATGGAAATGAAAATGAAGGGTAATCTCTGGTGCAAAAGAGATGAATGAGCCTTGGGAATTAGAGAACTGAACAAAAAAAGTCAGGCTGAATGCAAAGCCTGCAGGTACCTGAACTGCTTTTCTACTTCTATCAGGGCCAATCCACCTGCTTGGAATCAACCAGTCCATGTAAACACAAAATAAAGATCTTCAGATCCTCAAGAAGAGGTAGTAGTCTGATGTGGGCACAGCAGACCCACCTTTTACCTCCCAAGATGCCAGAGACAGGCATAGCTATGGATGCTGAGCACCTGACAGTCCAGCCCTAGAAGCGGGTAACAATACACTTTTAACTGACATGTCTGGGGCATCAGAAACCCCAGAAATAAGGAAAAATGCTTGTGACTGCACATGGCAGCAAAACCTAACTGATGGCTTGTGGATAATAAATTCTGTGCAAGATCTTCCAGGATTAATCACAGCCCATGGGGAATTAAGGAGTTAAAATACCATGTTGAGAGACAGAAAACATGCAAGCTGTGGAGAACAGAAGCGAGGCATTTGGTGACAGGCCACTGAGCAGCTGAAAGCCCAAAGCTATGGTAAAAGGAAGCATCCAGGGATAAGAACAGCACCAGCAAACAGCCAGGATGCAGCCAGCATTCATCTACTAGAACAAGTGACAGGCATCTCCAGTTCCTCTCCAGTTACTTGTCACAGCTTGTTCTGTGCTCAGGTACCTCAAAACACTCCAGGGAGAGAAGAGATAGTAGCAGGGTGTTTTTCTATGAGACATGATGCCAAATTCTCCTGAGGTAATTTTCATGAATCCATCTTCCATGCTTTCTGAGCTGCAGACAGGAGCTTACACCACAGTGCACATGGTTTCTGTGACACAGCCACCCACGATGGTTTTGTTTTACACCACAAAAACTGAGCTCTGTGTGTGCCTGGAGCACTAATGAACACAAGAAAGCAGATGCTCCTGAGATGTACCACTGCAGCACATCGTACAGCAATTTCAGTTTCATCACAGGACTTCCCCAGGTGCTCTCTCCCTTCCCCAAAATAAAATGGTGCAGTGACAGAGAAATGAAACCCCACATGCACATTCAGAACCAGGCAGCATGCAGAGCAGCAGGCAGTCCTGCCTCCTATACCACTGTGCATACAGCAAACTGGGACCTTACCTGCTCAGAATGAAAGGAAAAGGAAGGCTCTGTACTGGTGTATGGTAATGGAGACTTATCAGCTGGTTGTATTCAGAGGAGGGGGCTGACTGCTGCTGACCAAGTCATCATGACCAGTTCAGTGTAATGGGAGGGTGAGCCCTGGACTGGGTTGTGTTCTCAGCTGAATGAGGTGACCTGACTCTGCTGCACACAGAGATCATTGCCACCCCAATGAGGATGTAATTCAGCACTCAGAGTGCCTGGCAGCCGAGTACTGCAGATGGGGATAGTGAGTACCAACAGCAGGATGGGAACAGCCCAGGTATCAGCCACTTCCACCGTGTTCTCCTCCAGCCAGCATTACTAATAATTTATTTACAGGAACAATACTGCTTAAACCAGGTTTATTTCATCACCTGATAGCTGCTTGGTGCCCAGGACAGCATATTCAGATGTGCACATATTACCATACAGGATTCAGATGATCAAGGAAATCACACAAAGACAGTTTAGTCTCAGAGGACACATACTGCTAACATGCAAACCCAGCTGCAGCCAAGGACACCCAAGGACTGATTTAAAGCCCAATAAGCAATGTTGGAAGGAAGCAGCTTCAGCTCAGCTATCTTTTTGTACACAGAGTGAGTGATGAAGTGAAATGAAACAGGCAGCATGCCCAGGAAAGGCAAATTCCAAAAAAGGCCCTTACTTCTAGAAGAGCTGGTCACTAGCAAAACCCCCTTTTACCGCAGCGTTCTATACTTTGCCAACCTACTGCTCTGCTCTGCAGCGATCCTGCCAAAAGGAAAGAGGAAGAAAGGTTCAGAGAAGACAGGAAGGAGGAAAGCAGCCCTGCTCCAGGAACCAGAGCCAGTGACAGAATGCAAAAAGCAAAACCAGGCCTTCTGGTAACTTCTGTAAAAAGATGGTTTATACAGTCCCCTTCCCACACCCGCCAGTGGCGTCCATAGTGGAAGAGCAGCTTTGCCTCAAAGTGCCATGTAGTTAATTACCACTGCACTTCAACATCTGAGCCAGGCAAGCAGCACCTCACAAAAAGATGTCTTTTTGAACTTCAAAGTCATGTACAAAGGGTTTAACTTTAGCCTAAGGTAGAAGTTTTACTTTCAAATTTGCCATTGTAGTTGCAGCTTCATGTTGTTCACTGTGAAAAAGCACACGGACACCCCCTGCAGTGTTTTGAAGTAGGAACCAACCACCTGCATTTATGTGTTAACAGAAGCCCTGGTTGAGCAAAGACACTTAGAAGTAAGTTTCATTGTATTATTTCTCCCCAGACCTGTATCCTAGGCAATCTGTAATTAACAATGATTTTATCATTACTCTCTAAGTCACAACATAGCCCCATTGGCAACAACATCCCAGTAGGAACTGTCATACTAACAATGGGAAAATGCCACAGTGGACAGGGCTGGACATCCAAGGCAGCAAGGCTGAGCAAGCTGGGAGGATGGTATGGAAAGGGTTAATTACAGTAATCATCCTCCCTGCTGCAGCCATGCAAGTAGAGATGTTTTAAAGACAACAAATCATTGCAAAACCCCCAAAAGTCACATTCTTGTGTTTGTTGTTTTTTCTTGTAGCTCTTATCCTGCCTTTAATATGGTATAATCAAAAATGTGAGAACCCAGAGGTATCTATGCAAACAGGTATGCAAAGATAAACAACTCTTAGTGGCTCCAAAGGGGAAAGTAAGAAAAGCACAGGTTTGATGGCAAAGCAGGCCAGTAAGATCATCTTCAAAGCCAAACTCTGCATTAGTACAAAAGGGCTAAAACGTTAAGTCTCACATGGAAACCCCACGTGGCAGAAAGGAAGAAGAGGGAACAGTTTGACCGCTAATTAATGCGCTGTACTGGCAGCCTGGGTCAGCAAACTGCCCGCAGGCTGTGTAAGCCATGGCACATTCACCAGACACTGCATGGCAGAAGACTCAAGTGTGAAGAATCAGTCCAGTGCCAGCAGAGAAATGAATGCTGTAGCCCTGACATTTTCCAGAGTTTTGCTTGGGTGTTTTGCCCTTTGTTGCTGATAAGCATCTGCTTCCCTTCCTCTATAATCCCCCTGCAGGGAGGGGAAGACAGCAGTAAGATACCCCCGTCTTACCTTCCTCCTCCTAAAACTTATTTCACAAGCACATCTACAGAAGAGTTGGGCCTCTTCTGCATCAACAGTGGCTTTCATTATCTAACAATATTGTGAGAGCTTGTTAGGTCATGTAGCAAAATGAATTTGTCAGTGAATGGGTCTAGATGTGGGTTTCCCTTGCCAAAGTGCACATACTTCCACCCTGTGCTTACTCTGTGTGCCTGATCACTTCAGCAATGGCCCTGTGGACCATTCTCCCTAAAGGAGCTGTACCACAGTGACAGCACCTCGCTGCCCCAGTCAGTTCAAACCCATATTCTGAAAACAGGCACAAAGTGGGATCAAGCAGCACATCCCACACAAGATCCAGGAACCAAAAGCAGTGTTCATTGCTGTATCAGCTATTGACACATGGTAGCATCAATGTCATCTCCTTCCCACTGATTTTAGAAGCAGCTCCCAGCAACACATCCACCCCAGCTTACCGTTTTACTGCTTTCTGAGCCAGCATCCTGTTGCCTGCCAGGAATGTGACACCACCCAAGATGGCCAAGTACTTCAGAGTCTGGAACATGTTGAGCTGAGTCCAGTAGACATACATGAGTCCCAACATTGCTGTGAAAAAAACAGACAGAGCCCACGGCTGAAATTGCATTTCAAAGACCAACCATTCGTTATCCTCAGAACACTTGCTATGTTGTACTGCCAGGCTGAAGCATTTGGTTTCTGTCTCATCTCTGAAGTTCTGAAATGGCAGATCTGACACTACACATTTTTCCAGGGAAGGGAGGCATCTGGGACTCCATACTGGAGAAAAATGTGACACTGACAGCTTGCAGCCAACCTTCTTGTGGCAGAATTATGTGGATATTCGAGACATTAAAAGGAGAGGATACTCTGGATTTCAATAGATAATATTAACCTTTGTGTATCTGTAGGAACTTAGTTTTATAAAGCTTCCAAAGAAAATGGTTTGGATTAAACAACACACTGTGACTTGGGAAACAGCAGATCCAATGTTCTCTCAACCTGCTATGTTTTTGATATTCTACCAAGACAGTAAATACCTGTGCAACCAAGGGCACAATAAAACTGATGAAAAAAATTGGTCCAGCCAAAGAACAAGAACTTTCACAGAAAGAGCTTTAAAGAAAAGCTGTAGTCTTACACTGAGACAGCAGTGCTGCAGGCTTCAATCCCCACAGAAACTCCCTGTTACAAAGGATAAACACGCAATAAAGAAAGCATGATCTCTGGAAATAAGTTCTATTAAGTACAGATAAATGGTGTGAGAGAGGAGCCCGGATAATGACAGCTGCCACAAGCTGATGGCCAAAACAGGTTTATCACCATATTAACAATGATGAAAAGCAGGAAGGCAGATGAAAACAAGAGAACAAATGTTATGCTATTATGTCATTATAGTTAATAGACCACAAGCCCATTAACCACCAGGGCTTTCATCTGTAACTCCCAGGTGAGAAGGTCAAGCAAAGCAGAAAGCCTCCAACACTTACCGGCATGTCCCATGTGAAAAACAATGGTGCTGGGAGCAAAGCTGAAGTTGGAGATGTTGGCACCTATCTTTATCCACTAAAAGGAAAAGAAATACAACTTGAATTACAACAGCTCTGTAAACACAAGCTTTTACTTTAAAATTCAGTACCTTTCAAGCCTAAGTTCTTCATTTACTACAGTGTATTCTCTACAGAAGCACTTGTTTAGTACTACAAGAGCACAGAGCAGTAATTTTGCTAAAGAGAGCACTGTTAACAGCTCCTCGAGTGAAAATTTCTCCTGCTGTTTCTGAATGCCCAAATGCAGTTTCTCACTTAGGTTTCTTAAACTGATGAGAGGATGTTGCTCCAGATCTACATTTTTCAGAAAAAACAACATTGCTATTTCTAACCTGCTGAATTAATTTCAATCAAAAAGAAAAAAAAAGGCAAGGTTCTAGTTCTGCACTCAGCAAAAGAACAGCAAGAGATACAAAACGTTTGCTCATAAAACCCTTTTCAGTTTTTAGAGGACAAAAGAGAAAGGCATGAAGATGGGAAACAGGTGCAGTAGCAATGGGATTTTTCCCTGAAGTGTCACTGACGTGTATATTGTGAACTCCAGAGACCAATGGACACGACTACCTGAATGCCAGCTTTTGATGACACTGGGAATGGGAAATCACTGCCAAGCAAACAGGGATCAGTTTCATCCTCCAAATAAGGAACAGTTTAAGTTGCCTACATGAGATTCTGTATTGCATTAAGTGCAAACCACTGATCTGACACTACAGTGAGTAGCAGTAGATGTTTCAACTACAGACACACAAATATTCATTCTGTCCATAAATAGGAATCCATCTGATAGGATTAAGTAACACACATTTGGTGATGGATATATTAAGCACAAGGCAGAATCACTGCTTTTTTCCTGTGTAAGTCTAATATTAGTTATAATTTAATCTGCCCACTGTTATTCAACATCCCGAGCAGAAGCACACTGGAGAAACTCACCCCACGTACTTCTACTCGACAGCAGCTTTTTTCTGCTTTGACTATAAACTCAAAGAACCACCCCCACCCCCAACAGTTTTGGAAAGAGACAATACCAGACCAACACTGCACTGCCAGTGTGAGCTGTGACTCCAGCACTGCTGTGCTAGTCATGATTAACCAAGAGTTTTAATAAGGAGTTTAGCTGGTCAACCTCCTGAGTGACTTTGGACTGGATGGGAAAAGATGGTGTTCTTCTGTGGCCTACTTCACTCACCAGAATGAGCAGCAAAAGCAGTGGGGACAGAATCAATGCTGTGAAAGTGTTCGATACCACGGTGGGAGGCCTCTTCTCAGGCTCCCTGAAGAGGTGCTGTAAACAAACAAAACCAACTCATAAGCAGGAGTATTCCAACAGAGCAGCTTCTCGGCTCCCCAGAGCTTCAGCTGCTGTTCCCAGATGTTCCCTTTGGATGAGAAGCATTCCTCTTAAGGCAAAGTGACTTTAAATTAGTGTTTATTCCAGCCTCTGCACATTTAATTTCTGGCACAGTTCACTTTTCTTTGCACTCACAGAAGCACTTGTTAGCTTGTCATCAGCACAGACGGCTGGAATGAAGCAAGAGATATCTTCAGAAGCAGACAGCTTCTTACTTAGTCAAATTTACAGGTTTGAGTCTTTTCAGTACCCTCACAGGTGGGCACAGAGCCTAGTTATTCATACGCCAGAGGAATGCAACACATTTCCTTCCATAAAGCAGTAACTCTGCTCTTCCTTTATTTACATCATTTACACAGGGTAAGACATGACTTTTCAAAAATAAATTACAATGAGAACAAATAATCCCAGTAAAGAGGCCCCCATCCCCACACATTGGTTTTGGCTTTAACTGTACCTGGATTTCAGGTTTGGGAACAAAGAGGTTCTTAGACTGGACTGTGGATGGTGCATCCTCTTCTGGGAATGTGATCACAACATCAGCCTGAAATGAAATCGTGCAGCTTCATGAAGTTTGATCTTAATGTAATACAAGTTTTATAAATCCTCTACCATTACTGTGGCCTATTTCATTATTTGTCAATCTCCAATTCACATGATTTTTTAAAGGAATTTAAGAAAAAGCCACCAGATTTTTTAAAAAGCAGTTTCTCCTAAACAGAGGCAGCAACAGAATTTACCCATCTCTAAGAACTGGACTCATTTCTAGCATAAAAGGCTAAACCTTCAAGTGCTTGTTGTGAAATTACCAAACCCATAAACATTCTGAAGCTTCTGTTCCACCATGAATGAATGTATGTTTATTTCCCGCTTGCTTTGATGCTTACTTAAAAACTTAAAACGAACAGCAAACCTCGGAGCCCATAAATGGCTAAAAGGATTCTGGTTCACTACAAAGAACAAAATATATTCGAGGTTTTTTCCTTGCAGGCCTGTACCATGCCCTCCTCTTAAGACTGCCACTAATCTCAAATTCACATGGCTACATTTCCAGCTACATACCACATTCCACAGGATTGGATTTTCCAGCGTGGCATCTCCAATTATCAAGTAAAGAGTGTAGGTACCAGAGGCAGAGTCGAATTCAGTCTTTCTTTCAGAGGTATCCAGTTCAAACTTGTAAACGTTCTTGCTATCTGGTTCTGCCACAAACACCACCTCCTGGCCAGTCTTTTGGTTGTGAAGTCGGACAAAAGTCTGAAAGGAAAGATTGTAACGTTTATGGAATATCTCATAGTGTTTACAAATGACAGAGAAATGAGAGATTCACCCCCAAATCAAAAAAGCACATTAACAGAAGTCAGAGTATAAACTGGAGTCCAGGTGTCTGCAAAGCAGCAAAGTTCTACGTCTCTTTGAGTCACAACATTAACACAGGCCCAGACTGGCCAGTGGCCCACTTGGGGTAGAGGGTAAAATACTGAGTGTTACTCCACAGGATATATGCAACAGCACACAACAGGGATGTAGGCACAGATGGGTTTTGTTGGAGTCTTCCCCCTCCCTTTTTTTCTATTTTATACACAAAAAATACAATTTTAAAGGAAGTCTGTGTTCAGTGACTTTTCCAGCAAACAATCTGTATTTAAATAATCAGAAGTGTGCTTTTACAGTGCAGGCTACCTGCACTCATGTTGTTGAGTTAAATAAGACACAGCACCAGAGCCAAAAGAGGCATCATTTAACAGACAGCCAAACCAAATCCACTTCCCACCTACCATCACCAGTGATCTTTCACAATCCATGTCAGAAACACAAGGCTTCTCCAAACCTATCAAATCTTTTCAAGAGCAACTGTCACCTCAGATGCTTCAAGATGGAACATCTCAGTGACACAGCAATGACAAAAGCTTCTCCTAACCTGGTGAGGGATGAGTTCAGCTCCGCTGTTCACGTCCATCAGCTGGAAGGATAAAGCAAAATTCTGGTGGCTGTCAGCAGTGAATGAGCCCTTGGCTTTGGCTGGGTAAGCTACCCTAGGAGGGAAGAAACCAAAGAGAATTGAGGTGATCTTCCAGGAAAATCCTTGGTCTTCTAAGAACCTGAGGCATGCAAGCTTGCCTGGCAGTACTGCAGTCTACTCAGCACAGATAAGCTATTTTATCAAGTCAGGTGAACTAACAGGTCTTTCTCTTCCACCATAAATTTAATAAAAATAAATGAGTGGAATTTATTTAGTAGGGTTTTTGAGAGCTCCATACCTTGCCCATTTTCAATTAAACTGGCTGTTTATTGTAAGGTTCAAAGGAACACCAGAAGAAGGTTTTGCTCATCCTGCACCCCCCTTTCATTTACCTGAGGCTATGCCATGACCAAAGGTGTCATGGCAGCAGAACAGAAAATAGACACTCAAACTTCAGCACAGAGAAGGGCCTCAGTGAGGCTGTGCAGCCAAGTTAAATTCTATACATTACATTCTGATGCCAGTTAAAAACTGATTACATTAAATATACCTAGCAATGGTACAGCCACGGCCCCCATACACAGTGTACATGTTGCTTTAGAGCATCTCTATCAAATCCCAATAATACCAGAACCATTAACACAATTCTTTTACTTTACTTTTGCTATGGGAAAGTACCAACAAAGGAAGAGAAGACTCAGGTTGCCTGGCTTCTGTCAGTACTTAATTCAGTATTAAGGAAAAAAAACACCTATAATCAGCATTCTCCTCATGAACCCACAGGTATAAGAGAAATAGCACATGTATAACTCTAGTTATTCCAATACGAGATTCCTCTGGTTTAGCTGGAGTAGGTAAAGCTCAGAAGACCGCCAAGTCTAGAGCCACAGCTGCCCCGCAAATGATCACACACCTCAAGTCACATTACCTGGTTGTTTTTGGTGCAATGCTCTGATCTTTATCCACGGTAGAAAGATCCACATTAGTAATCCCAACTTCTGTGGAAACTTTTACTTTCAGCTGCAACAAAACACAACAGAAATTACTCAGAACACTCTACGCATACAAATTATGGTCAAGTTCACTGCAGAAGCTTTAGCTCTTCTGTCCTCTTCCCCAGAGAGGGTCTTACATGAAGCCAAAAGACAGAACCTAATCAGAACAGAAGGATTTACAGCAATTCTCTCAAACGTAAGCAGTTACAGCAGTCTGTAGGTTTTAATGAGCACATTTGTTCTCACAGCTTACAAATGCTCCCCTGGAGAACTCGGGTTTCGTTGCCAAGATATTTTTCACCATAAACTACAATTTGTTACTACAGGTTTGCTCATGTGAACCCGCCCCATGCCCTCACCCTGAAAAATAATTCACAGGGAACTTGTGGGAAAAGTATGTAAAAACAAGAACGAAAACATTCAGGCCAGACTTCAAACACAACAATCTTGGTGGTTCCTTTACAGCAAAATGTGTCATTTAAGATAGAGGTTATCCCTGAAAATGCATCCATTAACAGATGGACTATTGAGGCTAATGTTAATAAAGCCTTAGTTTGTTCCAAGATGGGAGCAAAGAAAGATGGACTAATGAAATATTAATGTTAGAAAACGTACGTGAAGGCAACTCCGAGCTGCTGCACACAGCCCCTCCAGCTGAACACTACACAAACATCTCACAAATATTTTAATGCCAGGAAATGTGGTCTCTGCTGGAGTAATAACCCACTGGTTTAGCTCATTACTGTCAAAGCGATGGTGCATTAAGGACAATTAATGCTAATAACAGTAAGGAAAAAAAGCAGCTCCCCAGCAGCCCTCCCCCGTACCAATGTGTCTTATTAGAAGCAGTTCCCACAGAGCTGCCCCGGTGTTAATACATTCCTACTGGGACCTGGGGAGGAATGTGTGCCAGCAGCCAGCTTCAGCAGGGCCAATCAGTTCCCTTCTGACACTCCTAAGTGCCATTACTACTACACTGACAACATCAATTTGATACACAGAGTAAAGGTCAGCAGTTGTAAGTAAGCATCTTCCTCCACTCCAAGCTGGCTGTGTTGGAAGATTTTAACAGCTTATCTTCTCCTTGAACAGGTGACTGAGGACAAAAACTACCCTGGCAATAGACAACCCTGGAGAAGAGAATGCTCAGCTGTTGGTACTGGGGCAACTATATGAATAGTTACTGATGTCACGTTCTTCTCACTGTAACAAACTTGAGGAAAGTAAAACCCTGAGTGTTTATATAAACTCTTCTTCAGAAAGGTGTGCTGTAACAGCCTTTGCCATCAAAAAAGGGACATCTATGCATGAAATGAAGATTTCATTAGCATTTTGCTTTGGACACTTTCTCCACTACCAAAGCATCCCCATGTACACAGTTAGGAGATGCCAAAAGACTTCCTTGACTCTTTTCTAGTGCTCTAGAGCTTATACAGGTGAACAACAAATGCTCAGCTTCTGTACACTGGGAATCACCAGACAACTGCTAGGCAAGCCTTGAGATTTACAGACTCAGATCTTGGATGCTCTGAAGAACTAACATTCTCAGTAATGGTTTTTGCATGGCTACTCTGGGCTGCTCTATAAACACTTCCACTGCTAGCCTTTGTTCATACACTGTCAGATCAGCATCTAAGTGGTAAGTCAGGTTTGGAATTTATACAAATCTCTTTTGATCATGTATTAATCTGGTTACTGGTCATAATCCAATCAAAATCCAGTCCATTACAGAAAAAGCATGTGATAAAAATGCCATGCAAGCCATGCAACTGGCAACACCCTTACTGGGTATAAATAAAAAGCTGTTTCAGTGAATAGGCACAGAATTAAAATGCCATCAAAAAGCATACCCACCTCAACCTTGTTAGCAATAAATCGTTTATCTCCATCGACACTGATAGAGAAATCATAATATCCACTTGCAGGTTTCACATTCATGAAGTTCAGCTCAAAGACATCTCTATAACAAAAGAGGCAAGGTGTTAAGTACCCTGTAGGACACTAAAGAGGCAACAGCTTCCCACTAAGAAGTCTCCAAATATGCCAAATTAAGCAGGCAAAAAGAGAAGCGCAGCAAAAAACTAACACCACTAAGTGCAGTGGAAAAAGAATTCTTCAAAGTTCCCCTGAGGTCAGAAGAACATTGCAATTTCCCACTCCCAATCAGAAGAAAAAGCAACAGAAATTCACCATCACTACCAAACGTGCTTAGTCACCCGTTACCAACAAGACACAACTACAGTATTCCAAGTTTTCCATCACACAAACATTTCTCTGGTGGAAGAACACGTGAGGAAAACAAGTCCAATGCTGTTTGAACACCTGTCTGCCTTACAAACTGTAAATATAAGATTATTTTCTTACCCTGACAGAGCAAATGCTGTCTGTTGAAGGACAGTGGCTTTGCTAGATGCAGACTTGGCGTACTCGAGTTTTACAGAAGCTTGAGTCAGTGGCTGGGACATAACATCAGTCACTTGTAGCTACAAGAGAAAACCAAGCACTTCCATTAAACCTGTTGCCCCAGAAGGAAAGCAGAGCACAGACAACTCCCTACCCCCCTGTGTTATACACTCAGAATTCTTACCTGCCCAGCATTCCAGATTCACCTAGTTCTTTCTAACATAATGGGAAAGCTGGAGTTTGAAATCAGCAGAGCTGACTTCACACAGTGCCTTCTCCACATAGTGGCTGCTAAGCTTTGAGTAAGCAGAGGCTCATAAGAATCACTTCGTAAAAGCACTACAGCCCCAGATCTGGAACCATAGGCCTGGAGCTAAAAAAATGAAGGACATCGCCTCCCACATTCAGTCAGCTTATTCCTACAGTACTAAAGACTGACCCAAGAGATGAGTTAAGACTTGAGGTTAAGGACTCACCCTGAGTACAGGCTGATGGTGAGACACAGCTGCAGGCCCATCAGGGATGACAATGACAGGCAAGTGGTAGCGGTTCCGAGATAAGGAACCTGCAGCACAAGCAACACTGAAAGCCTCCGAGAGGGTCTCAAAGTTCTTCTTGCTAAAAATTGCATTCATCAGCTGGATGATTTGATCCTGAAGGAGAAAAAGCAAATTACATACAAGCATCAGCAATTTACCATTTGTGCTGGTTTTGGCTGAGGTAATTTTCATTATAGCAGCCAGTATAGATTTGTGTTTTGGATTTGTGCTGGAAACAGTGTTGATCACACAGGGATGTTGTTACTGCTGAGCAGTGCTTACACACAGCCGAATCCTTTTCTGCTCCTCACCCCCCCAGCAAGGAGGCTGGGGGTGCACAAGGAGTTGGGGGGGATACAGCCAGGACAGCTGACCCCAACCGACCCAAGAGATATTCCACACCATACGGGGTCATGGTCAGCATATAAAGCTGGGAGAAGTAAAAGGAAAGGGGAGACATTAAGAGTGATGGCATTTGTCTTCCCAAGTCACCATTACACATGATGGAGCCCTGCTCTCCTGGACACGGCTGAACACCTGCCCGTGGTGAATTAATTCCTTGGTTTGGTTTGCTTTGCTTGTGTTTGGAGCTTTTGCTTTACCTTTTAAACTGTTTTCATCTCAACCCACGAGTTTTTTCACTTTTACTCTTCTGATTCTCTTCCCATTGCACCATGGGGACAGTGAATGTGTGGCTGTATGGGGCTCAGTTGCCAAGTGGGGTGAAACCATCACACCACAACATTGCAAAGTGGCTCAGTGTAATGTTATTAATAAAAATATCATTCATAAAGACTGTTTAATTTCCCACTTGCTTAAAAAATAGCTCAAATTATGAAGGCAACCCAAACTAGCTTCCTTTTGAGTATCACATTAGCATTCTTATTCTTGGCTGGGAGCTTCCAACCACACTCACTGTAATTGTGCTAAAAACTTGCAACACCAGAATGTGGATCTATCTCTTCAAACTACATGTTTCAGAATGGAAGATACCATCAGCTCAACTATCCAGACCATGTGCAGCAGCAAAAAGACAATCTGGCTCCGGGAGCTGCACAATTGCCTTTGTACAGTGGAGAAGGTCCTTGCTACCTGCCAAGCTGGGAAGGCCAAGGAGCAGTGATACAATGCATCCCAATGGCTCTGGAAGGAGCCAATGCAGGCCCGTGCAGGCTTATCCCCTTAGGCTCAGCAGCATCCTCAAGCTAAGAGGAGTCGCTTTAAAGCAGTACTACCAAGAGCACAGAGACAGCTCTGGCTCTGGGATGTGCCAAAGTTGATTTGTTCTCTCTGAAGTAGGAGTGGGACTACATCCCCCAGCTGGTTTTGCAGTGCAGATTTGGAAGGTTAGTGCATCTGTGCCACACTGCCCAGGGTATCCCATATTATTCAGATTCTTCCATCACTCCTTGCTAGTCTGGAAAACAGAGGGATTGGTTACCTGTACTTTGATCCAAGCAAAGAACTGTGGGCTAAATTCTAATCAGAAATGAGAATAAAGAAGAAAATAAAGCAATAGGCATACACTTAGTAACCTACAAAGAATGCTTTGAAATCCACTCTCAAATTTTCACTTACCTACTTGTATTAATGAGCACCAATGTACATCACAACTAGAGAAAGCACCCAGACACATGCTACAAGCCTGCATAGTGCAAATCCTGCTGTTTTTCATTTATATGAGGGCACAGCATAGCTCCAGACCCTGATCAGCAACTGACACACATTTAAATTGGGGGCGAGGGGGAACTATTTTTTCCAAATGCTACACATCAATTTTTAAAGAGTTTTGTGGCATTCTGGAGGCACTCTCACCATTCACAAGAGAGAAAGCTTTAAGCCCCAACAATAGCATTTCTGGCAGCACAATTCCGACACAACACTAAATTTTCCTTAATTGGTCTTTCTTTAATCATCAATTGGACACTGACAGTTTGAATTCTGTGTAGCAGAATCACCACCTCAAAAATGACATCAAAATGACTTTGCATTAGTCTGTTTGGCAGAAGCATGGAAAGGAGCCAAGAATGAACTCAGATGTCTTATGCCGGGTTCTATCTCAACGCTGCCACTTTGGCTTGTGCTTTAGGGAGCTGCCATTCTCCACCACAACTATAGCTAAACCCAGTTAACTTGTGGGGGAAAAAAATTCACTACATGGATAGCTTGCAGTAATAATATCTGGATTTATTAAGCTCAAAAGGAATTTCTGACAGACTTGCATTTTAGACAAGTTTTTGCACCTGGTTTCTTGTTAGTGTATGGTACTAATGCTGTCTTCCTTTTGGGCACCCCAAACTAGGTTGCCTGCATTTCCTCACAAGTAAATAACATTTATAATGCACTTTGCAGTGCTGGAGAGTGCTACATAAGTGCCAAATACCAGAACAAACTCCAAAACAAGATGGTTTTTTTAACAGCTTGTCTCAACAAACAAAAGAAAAACTAGGCCTCACTTGCAATTTTCTTGTGTATATTTGAGAAACAAACCAAATTCAGGCTGTGATCTTGAAGGTAGAATTTCCTCCTGGATTCTGTTCTTTAGCATTCCCTCTCAGATGCCCCTTTTCACTGCGTGTGCTCATTATTTTTAACCCAGTAGAAATTCTACCCAGTTATAGTGGCCTCTTAGCATGACAAAGACTAGCCAGATCTTTTTTGAGAGCTACAGTGTGCAAGGGAGGAAAAGGCAAATACAAACCTCCTTCATTGCTGGCTCCGTACCCACATGGTCCGACAGTTTATAGGCAGCAGCCACAAACAGTGCAGTAGTCTCAATTCCCTCTTCAAACTGCAGATAAACTCCACCCAAGTCATCCAGGCGAGCAACAAGATCCTGACAGAAAGAGTTATTAAAGTTTAAATTGCATTCTAGTAGATCCACAGAAGTTAACTCTACTGTTAGACCAGCAATCAAGAGTATCTGCATGGGATCAGTGACCTTTTTTGTAACAGTCATTTAGAAAAAGAATTCAGTATTCAGTGGATTTAATTGTACTTAAAAGTCATGACTTTCTGTGTTTCAGTCCGCTGTGAAACAGTTAGAAGTCCAGAAGAAATATCTGCTTGAAAGAGCCAAGCCAACCCACATGATGAAGGCAAGGAATTATCAAGGTTGGTTTTCATTTTGTATTTCACATTAGTATCTCTTTTAGTACTACAGAGGTCTAAAATTCCTGGATAATTAGAGAGCACAGCGTGTTCCTACCTCTATCTCCTCAACAATGCCACTTAGATCTGCCTGTTGGGACAAGTAAGATGCCGTCTCCAAAGCCTGGATGGTTCTTAAACAAGAACAAACAAAACCAAATAATTGTATGATTTTTTCCTTCCTTCAAAGCCAAACATCATTTAAGTCAAAGCAACTACAGTTTATATTCTGAGTGAAGTGTAAAACAGCTGTTACTGCATTCGACTTAAGACAATGAAGCTGAAGTGATTTAGTGGGAACTCAGAATTCATTACAGAATGCCACTTCAGATGCATCAGTGCTGCAATAAACTCACAGGTTCAAAGGAAGAGAAGAAACCAAACTTTGATACCTGCACAGCACAACTTCCCCAATGTGCTACTAAGGCTTCCAAGAATCCTTTATTTTTCTTCCCCAATCAACACCGCAAGTTTTAAATATTCCCTTTCTTCACCAACTTTTAAGGAAGGCTCTATTGTCTCATATCACAGTAAAATTACTTAGTTCTAAGACTTCTCCTGCTTACTGTCATGTTTTTTCACCTCCCAGTCTAAATGTACAAACAACAGAGCTGAGGAACAGCATCAAGTCTACTGCAATCATAAATGACACAGAACCATGGCTGGGTGTTAAGCCAAAGATCTGCTGTGAATCTTTTTAAAAGAGGAGGCCTCTTTGAGATATGCCATCTTCAGTGAGCACTACTCCTGAATGCAGGAAACAGACCCAAAAAGAATTTTTCATGCCCCCAGAGGAACAAATATGAGCTGAACAAATCACAGAATCACAGATTGATTTGGGTTGGAAGGGACCTTAAAACTCATCTAGTTCCAACCCCACTGCCACGGGCAGGGACACCTTCCACTAGACCAGGTTGCTTCAAGCCCCTGTGTCCAACCTGGCCTTGAACACTGTAAGGGCTGGAGCAGCCACAGCTTCTCTGGGCACCCTGTGCCAGTGCCTCAGCACGCTCATAGTAAAGAATTTCTTCGTAATGGTTAATACAAATCTCCCCTCTTCCAGTTTAAAACTACTCTCCCTTGTCCTGTCACTACATGCCCCTTGTAAAAAGTCCAGATTTCTTGTGGACCCGTTTTAGTTACCGGAAGCCTGTTACAAGGCCTCCCTGGAGCCTTCTCCTCCCCAGGCTGAACAAACCCAGCTCTCTCAGTTTGTCTTCATAGAAGAGGTGCATCAAATGAAAGCACAGCACCTACTCTACTACGCCCATATTACAAAAATTAAGTGTTAAAATACCCTTTACTCTAAACCCCAAGTGCCTAGAGGATAAACATGCAACAGTGAATTATTTCCAACTGAAAGACTTACGCCAGCACATTTTCCTCTTTGCTAAGACGAGCAGTAAGAGCACTAAGTGCTTCTTGAGATGCTAAAGGAAGGCCAAAGCCACTCAGGGCCCCAACGGCGTGGAAGATCTGGGTGACTGAGGAATCCTCACTGACAGCTGCAAGCAGCAGCTCCCTGGTCTCATTTGAAATGGTAACCTGAGGAAAAACACAGGGAACACATTGATCCACACTTGAAAAACCACGGCCTTCTATTCACCACTGATTACTTCCTGGAGCAATACACTTCATTGGTGAACTCCTGGAAGCTTTTGGGATAAAGCCCTTTATCTTTTATTAGTTTCATTAATTAAATCCCAAAGTTTTGCTGTCAACAAGTCAGGATAATCTAAGATTCAGATTTATCTTGGTAATCTGCTACTGCTTTTCACCTGGTATCACATCCTTGTGCAGCAGCAGTACTGCTAAAAAATGGGGCTTGGATAAACCACCCACAATCCAGCAAGGGTGGCCTGCATTTGTATCCTCACTGTGGTTCAACACAGGGTTTACATCCAAACAGTTTCTCATCTACCTAAAGAATTTTTAATTGATGCTGTGAATTCTATTAGAATGTGCTGGCTCCTTTTTTCTCAGCCACCAATATTTAATCAAGTTACATCCCCTCGGAATTACTATGAACTAAGTATTTGCTTTGTATTTTTACACTCTGCCTTGTAGAGGGTGCTCCCAGACACTTCCTAAAACACAACTGAGTACAACTCACTAAAAGAAAGTAAAAGTTGAAGTTATGCATAAAATAAACCAAAAAAAAATATCAAGGCAAATATTTCACTGGTAACATCTGCCTTCAGGGCTCCAAACCCACCTCACAGCCAGCCAGGACCCGAATGGATTGTGCAGCATAGAAGAGGGAATCGACGCTGCTGGAGTCCACATGAGACTTGATGAAATTGCAGGCAGCCTGTGAAGAAACAGAAGTTATCTGACAGTAACAGTCTCAAAGCCACCAAGAAGAGATTTAAATGGTACTCTGAGACAATTTCATACATGCTGCTGTGCATTTTTAGACTGAACAAAAGGCAAATTAAATCCGTAGGAATATTTGCAATCCTGCTCTGCACAGAAACAAAGTGGTTCCTGCTAAAAGAGAGAAGTGATTTTCACAGAAACTGTACTGCAACCAGAATTCAGATTTAAATTTGAGTATAACTCTCAAACCCATCAAAATTGAAGGCCTGTGGGTATACTTAGTCAGGAAAATCTCCCAGGCTAGAGAGCAGGTGAACAGGAATTCTGTGGGTGAGCTTCCTTCCCAAATATACAACACACACAATCATTAATGGAGGCAGAATGTAGAGTTTCAGAGCATAGTCAGGTAAAGCAGCTACAGTGTGAAGGCAAGCAATGAGACTGCTCAGTAATCTATAGACAGGTTATTAACCGAACACTATATAGATGGATCATTAAAATTGCATTTTAACCAGGAAATAACCAAGAGTTTAATTGCTCATACATAAATGACAGGGTTTTGAGTATGTGGAGCATAAGCCTTTAGAAGCAGGAGAGGATTTTCATGCTACAGTTACCCAGGAATACCAACAGATGTTCAAGTGTTACGCTTAGCTGTTATTTTTACTACATCTACCTTTTAGTCTCACCCCACTAAGAGGTACACTGTCCACAAAGAAAGCCTCATCACAAACCTCAAGCAACAAATAATTCCTTGTTACCTGCAGAAGCAAAGGCTACGTTATCACTGCCAAAATTAGGAAGTACTAAAAAACCCAGCCAGGCTGACATAAACGAAAGCAGCAGCTCTCAGCCTTGCCTTCAGGAGACCAGTAACCACCACAGCAAAGCGTGCAGTGGTGAACTGCAACACCTTCAGGAGCATCACAGTTAAAGTTTGTGGTGTAAAGGCACAACACTCAAAGAGAAACAAAGTCCAAGTGGTTTAGAACTACTGAACTACCTGAATTTCTGAGGAAAGAACAGCCTTCCATTCACAGCTTAGGTGCACAGGTAACCACACGTGCACAGAAGCAGAGATGCCTACATAAGCAGGTTGTTACAAGGACAGGCTTTAGTAAGTTTAAACTAGAAATGTTTAGAAGCATGAAAGAGCTGTAAGCATCATGCTGATGCTGCAAGCTTTTCCTTCTAGTCTGTGCACACAAGAATATATTTTATATGCAAAAAGAATAAAACCATGGAACCTGGCAGAATTCAGTGTTAGAACTGGAATGAAATAACGAGAACTCCATTTAACAGGTCAGCAAAGCAAACACGCTGCAGGCAGAAATCTTTTGCACAAAACAGAAACAAATTGACAGTTGTAGCAATGTCACAACAGGCTACGGAGAGGCAAGCCCTGAAACCGCCATTTAGAGGCAGTAAGTGTAAGAGAGCCCCTGGAATGTTACAGCCCAGACAAAGATGCAACTTATTCCAACAGCACACCTTAAAAGCTGCCGGTAATCACCCCTGACTGGCGCTGATGCTTGCCAAGGACACCGCGCACACCTATCTGCCTACCGTTTCCCTCACGGCCCTCAAGCAGAGCTCGCTGCATAAATCACTGTGCCTCGCGTTGTGCAGCACCTCAGCGCAGCCAAGCGCTCACCTTTTCGTCTGCCACCCGCACACCCAGGCTGGCGAGGCCCACGATGGAGTAGAAGGCGGCCTCCACGTCGGCGAAGGGC
>NW_009912617.1:21883-45987 GCF_000696875.1 Nestor notabilis | reverse complement strand
CAAAGAAACATTTTGCAGGGACTCAGGCTGAAATGTGGACTTTCTTTGGTGCTAACAATCTTCTAGCAGTTACTGAAATTTTCTCAAGGACAAGGTTAAAGACATAGGTAATTAGGACACTAACTAGTACATACACACAAATCACCAGCCTCTCTCTACACCACTTTAATTGTTTTTTCTTTGTTGAGCTTAATTTAGTTAACTGGTGGGGTTTTTTTTTGTTGCTGGTTTTAAATTATCTTCAGGAGTGCACAACTCCTTTAGGATTTTGAAGTGATCCAAGGCAGCTGCAGCAATTAGCAGATAGCAGCCATGTCTGCCATGAAGCAACTGGAGTTGATAGGTAACTAGGCTAGGGCTGCTAGCAAATATGCAGTGAAACCTGGACCTTCACCATTTTTATGAGAACAAAATCATGATCAGTGAGGATAGTTCCAAATCTGTTGAGGTTTCAATAATTATTACTAATTTTGTTCTTCGCAATGTTCTTGTCCTGGCACTATTATTTGAAATCTTTGTCAATATACTCCCTGCCATCCTTTATCAGTATTTTATTTGAAGTAACCATGCCAGGATTCCTCTACTCCCTGCTCTGCTTGAATATATAGTGCCCAGCACAGGAGAGTCCAAACAGTTTGGGATATGTGAATTGCTGCTTCATACTTGAAGACAAGCAATAACAACAGGAACAGCCTAGAGAAAAGCCTGGAGCTAGCAGGCAGGCTCCGACTCAAAAACACCATCTCAACACACTGGAATGGAGTGAGTCGAGTTACAAACAGTATGGTTTGGGGCTCGCAAAGAAACAATAGATGAGCTATTTATCATGGAAAGGAAGAAAGAGCAGAAACAAAAGAGAGGAATAGGAAAAAGTGATCAAACCAAGCAATATCTCTCTGATACCGATCCAGCTTGTGTGTGACAACATGGGTTGAATACATTCAAACTTAAATATTGATGATTCCCAGAACTCCCCCCGAACAGTTACGCATTTGTTAATCAGTGCGTAATTCTTCATTGCAACATATTCAGCTTATCATTCTTGCTTTGAACTACATTTGCTTGTTCCTCATAGCCCTTTCAATCGTGTCAGGCTATTTGCATAGGTAGGGCTCAAAATTAACTTTCAAAAGGGTAAAATACTAAAAAAGAACAATAGAATAGGTTGGAAAGTTAGTACTTATATAAACACATGACAAGTTTCTGAAAAGCAGTTTCAGCTGTTACATCACATTTCAAACCTACTTCCATGAAAAATGCCAGAGCCTGAGGTTAACATGAGATTGTTGGTCTATTTTCTTCAGAACTCTCCCTAGTGAACAATCCTTGTTAAGACAAGGATTCTTCTTTAGAAGACATCTCTTCTAATGAAGGGCTAAAACCCATCACTGCGTTAAGTCTTCGATGACTGTAGCATTTAAATAGATATTTAAATCCTGTATATATAAGCAAATAATGTAATTCACATACAGATCAGAAGATAAAATCCTACCCTTGCAGTCTCTAATTTACATCTTTAGAGGGCATTTCTAGAAGTAGGTAGCTCTGATATTTGAGCATTGATTCCCTGAAGGATGACTGCTTCATAAAGGATTCTTTCTTTTAAAGAGTTTTGGGGGTCATTTGCAGACAGGATTATGTTTCAAAGAACACCACCTTTGTTCTCCATTGACTCAGCTAATATATCAAATCACTGTCAGTAATGTCAATGCGCTCTACCCTTACAGGCCCCACAAACGATTTCCAGTGCTCAATATAGGCCAAGTTCTGCTCGTTCCTTTGTGCCTGAGCAGCATGAAAGGGAAGTGAACCTCATAAGCAGACCACCCCTAGAAACAATATGCTGCCTATTTTCTTCTACTGGGTCTCTGGGAAGCGATCTTCAGCTGCCTATGATGATTATTCTTTCCTTCCTAGGGACACAGCAAAGCAAATCTGGACTCTGTCCATCCCAGACCCATTCCAGGGATGCTTGCTTTCACCTTTAATCTGCACAAAAGACACTAAAAAGTAACAATTCATCCTCATAGAATCATAGAACATCCCAGGTTGGAAGGGCCTTTGGAAGATCATCTGGTCCAAACTTTGCATGAAAGAGAGCCTGTGTTAGAGCACATAGGGAAAACTTGCTATTGGATTTGTGTACAAAAGTATATACATGTACAGAAAATATAAGCACTGCTTTGTATCATTTTAAATCACTCTCATAAATGTGGGACACCCCATGTAGTTCAGTTCACCCTCCACTACTTGATTCCTTTGAAGGTTTCTAGCATTTCTCTGTAGAATCCTGTACGCCAAAACCAGGACATGCTAAATACGTATTTAAAATTAAAACTATTAACATGAGTTTTCACAACAAAGAAAGAAGTGCAATGTCACGTGGAATTATAATTTGGAGAGCACTAGTGGACACAAGACACTAGATACAAGAATGATCATACAACAACTTGCACAGCAAAATCTCCATGTGTTTTTTCAGGGTCTCTCCATCTTCCAGTTTAGAAATAACAACAGCATGTGTTTGTAATGTAAGATAATCTCTCACTCAAGAAATGTGTGCTGTGTTGTCATTTGCTTTGCTCTATCAATATCCTCTTTCTATTGCTACTATTATGTGTCCAACTCCACAATGGCTACTTTATGTACTATTTCTTTTAGATAGTATAAAGAAATTCCTTATCGTGAGGGTGGTGACACAGTGGAACATGTTGCCCAGAGAAGTTGTGGATGCCTCATCTCTGGCAGTGTTCAGCACCAGGCTGGATGGCGCTCTGAGCAACGTGGTCTAGTGGAAGGTGTCCCTGCCCATGGCAGGGAGTTTGGAACTAGATGATCTCTAAGTAAGGTCCCTTCTAACCCTAACCACTCTATATTCAAAAGAGGCCTACGGACAGCAACTTCTCTGTCAGCAAAGCCTTTTTATTTTTTTTTTTTTTTTGATAGATACTGTTTCCAGTTTAGGTTTGAAAGCTCAGAGTAGACCTGCAGTATAAATAATGAAGTATTCATTGTCCATTGACCAAGTCATAAATACCATGATATCTCAGACTCTCAACCCAATCATTACATTCTGGATGGAAAGCTTCAGCAAGTGCTGAGGCTGCAGTCCTCTATCTCACTTGGTGACCCATCTGTTCCTCCCCCTTACTCCTAGCACTACCACATCCTGCATAAACAATTTAGGTCATTCAGAACTGCAGGGACAAAAGAGGTGTTCCAAAAAATGCCCAGTGGAACAAATTTAAAAGATTTATTTATACACATTGCAATTCTTAGGCTGCATAAGTGCAATCTTGTCCCTTTCTAATGTGCTCCAGCCACTCTTACCTTAAGTTTTGGTTTCTTTTACACAAGCTCATTTCTCACGCCAAGTATCCAAAATATCCAAACTACTGATCAGCAAGGCACCTGCTTCCTGAGCAAGGACAACCTCTAATGTTATCAGGAACAGTGAGCATGTAAAGGGCATAGAAGTAAAGCATCATACACTACAGCAAACTGGCTATAAATACATCCATACTGGAAAGCAGAGAAAAATTTACAACCCTCACAGCACTGAAATTCTGGAAAAGTTTCTCAGTAGTGAAGGAAAGGCAGACCTCGTGATTCTTTTATAGTTAAAACTAAGTTTGATCAGTTTATGAAAAGCACTGTATGTAATAAGAGATTGGACTTGATTACCCAGGAAATATTTTCTTGTCATACATTCCTTTGAGGTTGAGGGTGTCTGTTTTGTTAGTATAAATGGAATGTGTAATCCCTCATGACGTTTCAAAATCTCATGCTTCTAGTTTACTTTCTAGACATTTCCAATTCCTTCAATGATTTTATTCTACCTGGAGCGAGAATTTTAAATCCTTCTTTTTTTTTTTCCTGTATCTGAGAACCTTTCATGATTCCCTTTAAAGCTAAGGTGTAGGAACTATTAACCTGGTCTCCTGAAATGTCATCACAGCTTCGGGGGTTTTTTAATATGTTCCATGGTTATGGAGCAAACTTGAAGACTTGGTTTGGCTAGTGCGTGTTCAGTTACCTATATCTGGGCCTATGGAGAGGTTGATTTTGTCAGATTTTTCATTTCTGCTATTAGGTTTCCTAAACAGTTTCACACCATCCCACAGTAGGATTCTAAGTATGGGATAACCTTTGAACCTTTAAGAGGAGGACAGGAGTCAGACAGGAGTGTCTGACACAAAACCCACTGCTTGAGTGGGGCACCTACACCAGACCTTGTCAGAGAGCATGGAGGCAGAAGCTTGTCCAGTAAAAGTTGAGTCACTCCATCCCCTTAACAACTAGGTCCCATAGAGCATATTTCAGCAGCAGTATGGGCGCAGCACAATTGCTCCATCTGGCAAACCAAGTGTTTTATCCTCTTTCTCCAAACCTTCCTAATATTCTTCTTGGTCATTACATCCATCTACTTTACCCTATGTCTTTTCTAAGGAAGCGGTACACAAAGTGAGCTGTGTATGGAACCACTAGGACAAATAAGCCAGTTTGTAGCCAGGACATGTGCACAGACATTTTCAGTCCTGTGTCAATCAGATTATACGTAAATTGTGTTTGCGTACAATACCTCAGCAGTTATTTTGATTCATTATTACATTTTCTTCCTATAGGGTCACAGAATACATGTAACAGCTAAAACACAATATTACATACAGACACATTTCACTCTCTGTTCCATCCATCCCATGGAAATTACACTGCTCTTCATTATGGCATCACGTGACATATTCAGTCTTATTATTCAATGGACTCTCCAGACAGCTGGGCAGCCAGGCATACACACCATGAATAAAGAGATAATTGTGCTGAACTGCTTATTGATTAGCAACTTCTCAACCTTCCAAGCAAAAGAAACAAAAAGCCCAAAACAAACCAACCAAACCGAGATACTTAATTTGCTAAAAAGGGCCCTTCAATCCCATGAAATCAGGTGACTAGGTGAAGTTAATAGGATATACATTGATCATCATGGCTATAGAAAATCCTCACTAATCCAAGATAGCATTATGTTCCTTCACAGGTGAGAGGTATGCACTTCATCGCACTTAGTACATTTACCCTCAGATACCAACAGCCTGGGTGGGAAAGACTCACAGAGAACTGTAATCAACTTCTACCTTTTCTGCTAATTCTGAATTCTGTGCACTAGTTCTTATTAGGGTTGGGTTTTTTCCACGTTTAAAAGGAGAGATTCATTAACAAAAAAAAAATCTTAAAGGCAGGGGTTCACGCTGCATATTTCCTAGGGTTATTACTCTCCTTACCCAAACACTGGGGTATTTCATACAGTCACTTTGGGGCCTGGGAAGAGCCATATCACTCCCTGCAGCAAACATACCAATGAGCTATGGCATAGTAGGGTCTCATATCTCATTATGACTTTCATTCACATTTTCAGAGTAGGGAAAACTTCTTAGAGAATTTGGGGCTTTTTTTCTCATAGGATATCTGACCTACCATCTTATGAGCACCCTCTGTGGTCCCATCCTGTTTTGTACCAATGTGCAAAGGATTAGCAGTCCATAGTACTCCTATAATTTTCTTAAAGCATTTTCTACAAAAAATCAAGCTGGTCAGAAGGAGAAACTTCCTGAATTAAAGTAACAAAGCACTGGAATCAGTTCCCTGGGAAAGGTGTTGGCAGCTCTGTAACTGGATGTTTTTACGAAGACAGGCACAGGTAGAGTTGATGCTGCACTGGGACCAGGTTATAGAAATCGCTGTAGGCATATTCCCTATGATTTTTTGGGAAAGGGCTAGAAGACAGTACTAATCAAAATGATCAGCAGTCTCCTGTGAGAAAAAAACCCAAGCGCTTTAGCAGACCTTCACCTGGCATTAAAGAGTAACACAATTGCCTGGTCTCTTTAATAGCCTTAGTCATGATTTGATATTAAGGCAATATGATGGAATGTGCTAAGTTAAAGAAACATAGCTTTTTCCCGCACACTGGGTTTATGAGCGTTTTTGAAATTGTGCAGGTTTTCTTTCCCCACAGGGAAGGCATGCTGTGATTTATGGACTGCAATAGTGAGCTTAATTGGGAAGGAGATATCACTGTTGACAGCTTTGTCTTTGCCTAGTAAATAATGGAATAAATCTTCAGGGAGCGTTTACTCACTCCCTATCAGGGTTTTGGACAGTGGCTTTTGGAGGCGTGACACTAATATATTTATAGCATAGTTTGGATGCTGAGGCCATTACCATTGCATCCATGAATGGCTGTCTCTGAAGCCCCTGTTTTATCAGTCATATAGGAACCGGATAATGGAGGGTAAAAGTGCTGGAGTGTGGTGCAGTTATCCATCTACATTGTGCAATGGAGTGTCACAGAGACATCCACAACCACATGAACCCTGAGTCTACCATGAAGTCCAGAGATCAGCAGATTTGGTCTAGGGCAATTTGGCTCAGGGATAAACAGCTTGAGGCAAGCACTACATGAATGGGACTTGCCAGAATCTGAAAATGAACAGAACCAGGGGCAATTAGCTTGGCTGTATATCAACCATACGCCTTTGTGATTCTAGCTGGGGAGGGGTGTTGTTAAATGGGTCCATCTGGTTTGGCATTTGTTGTTTATTTAGTTACAAAACATTAATTTAGAAGAAGATCATTTAAGCCTTCTCTTGAGCACATTTTTATTGCCAATATGGTTTCTGCTAGTGTATTTCCTTCCCTCCTTTTCCTCCCCCCTCCACTATCATCAATTTCAGTCATTCAGGACTGAGTTTACAGAGCCAATGGACCAAAATCAGATGCAACCATATCTTAAGAACAGAGATCAAATGAATGATGCCTCATTCTCTCTGGCCAGACGGGCAGCTGGCTCACACCAGGCTGGAGTCTACCAGGGTAGGTAAGGTAATGCACAAGACATCTCAGATCAGAACTCACAGTTATAGGCCAGATCCTGAAGATTCATAGGTAAAAATAGGATCCACTGAACTAATTAACAACTCAAACATGAAAAACTGCATTATTTTTTGTGTATTATTTGCATGAAGCCACATGCTTCTCAGCACATTGCTTCTATTGACAAGTGCCACATAAATTGTATAGGCTGTGGCAGAGACCACCAAATGTCACTGTTATTCTGGGCAATACACTCCTGGCAGTATAAGGGCACAGTTTACTATTCTGGGCTTCAGTTCCTCTTCTGAGAAGAGACTAAGTGCACTTCAGGTCCCTCACACCATGTCCTATTGTTTCTCAGCTGCTAGTTTCCATTTGCTGGCCCAAGATGAATCAGCTTGCCTTGTAAAAGGAGTCAGACTTCCATACTTTTGCAGGGTAAATGGAGAAGAGAAGACACAAATTACAGAAAGGGCTATAGAGGAGCTCTATGCTCTAAAGAGTCCTATAGCTGCTCTGCTTCCCACTGCACTGTGCATAGGGAATGTGACCACCTTCCCATATTTGGGCTTTCAGCAACCAAATGCAGGCTTTTCCTTCTCAACATAAGAGAGCAGAATGACTCTGTTTCATCTTACTGTATTCTGATTCAAAAAACTACCTTATTATGCTTAAACATCACCGATATACCTACTTCTGAATGTCACAGCTGCTCGCTTTCCTCACGTGATTTTCACTCTAAGATTATAGCAATTTGGGGTCATTAGCATTTTGTTAAAGTACCAACCTTTCCTCTTTTAAATAACAAAAAATTTTTACTCCTAATGTGGGAAAACCTAAAACAGTTTCCACCGTTATTGCCTTTTGTGCTATCTTATCCACCTCTGAAAAGTGGGCAGAATACCTTCCACACAATTCAAGATTCCAGGCTGAAATTCCTTACTTCCCATTAACATGCTAATGCATATAAAATGGCATCCCAAATTCACTGATTACTCATTTTGGCCTTGAGTTTAATGATCCACCAATATTATGTTTTTCCTTTCTTTCAGCAGAAAATACATACTAATTTAAGACATGAGAGCACAGCACAGAAATAAAGGTATTTCACTATATTTTAATATTTCCCCTACAGTTTACCAAGGCTGCTTCACTCTACAATTATAACAAGACAACAAAAGAAAACTTCTTCAACCATGAAGACAGGTTGAGAAAGTTGGGGCTGTTCAGCCTGGAAAAGAGAAGGCTGCGTGGAGACCTTATAGCAGTCTTCCAGTATCTGAAGGGGGCCTACAAGGATGCTGGGGAGGGACTCTTCATTAGGGACTGTAGTGGTAGGACAAGGGGTAATGGCTTTAAACTTAAACAGGGGAACTTTAGGTTAGATATAAGGAAGAAGTTCTTTACAGTGAGGATGGTGAGGCACTGGAATAGGTTGCCCAAGGAAGTTGTGAATACTCCAAACCTGAAGGCATTTAAGGCCAGATTGGACAGAGCCTTGGGCGACATAGTTTAGTGTGTGGTGTCCCTGCTCATGGCAGGGGGGTTGGAACTAGATGATCTTAAGGTCCTTTCCAACCCTAACTATTCTATGATTGTATGATTCAGGGCAGCTAGAAGTAATTTCTGTGTAAAGCTTACTTTCACATCACAAAGCAAGTTGTGGAGCTTGCCAGTAGTTATTGACTAGATTGGAGTGGTTTTCAACAGTTTTTAATTTACAACATCTATGCAGACTAATTTAATTTTACTGGCAATAGGCTTAGCTTGGTTTGCTACCACTAAGAGACCCATGGAACTAGCCTTTGGATCCCAGGTAGAAGGCAGTGCCTCACAACAACACTGTATTTCTTATAATACTAAATATAAAATTTGAGATTAGCTGAAAACACAGGGTTTTGGGGAGTTGTGAAGGGAAACGGGTTACCTCATCTTGCTCCCAGTAAAACAAAATGACAACAGTCAGTTGATCTAAGGTGTCATGCCTAGGTTCAGGTGAAATGAGTCAGGTATGACACTGTAATTCATAGGTTTGTGCTAACCAGTGACACTTCTCTGAGCTCATTCTGACCTCACAAATCATCAGTTGTGCTCATTGAACCAAATCTCCCACAATTAGTCATTATTACATAGCACACGAGTTGGTATCATACATAAACAGAACTCTTCAAGCTTTGAAAGCTACTGCAGAGCCCCAAAATACTCAGAGATTAGAGGTAATTGTTAGATATGCCCCATATCAGTCAAAATCACAATCCCAAATCAGGAATCCAAATCTGCCTAATTTACTGTCTTCCAAAAGTTGAAAATCCCATGAGAACAGACCTGCTGATGATATTTCACATACCCACTAGCAGTATACAGGCAGAAGGAGCTGCTTATGTCATATTTCTCTAACTTTTCTTACTGGAGATAATCCTCTCATGTGATCCTTTTAAAAACTGGAATTCTGTGAATGGCATTTCTTTTATGGTATTTCATTCCTTTGACCTTGTTTTTTAGGCAAATCTTCTTTAGACTATTAGGTGGTATGCTGGATGCCATAAAGAATAGGGAATGATGGAATAAATAAATTGTATCGCCTCATCTATTAGATCTGCACTGTTCTATTCGCTCCATTCCCAAGTAACACTGCAGTGTTAGAAAAAAAATTGAAAAGGAAAGAAAACAGCAGCCTGAGAAACACCTTTACATGAACAGGGATTTTAAGTGTTGGGGAAGTTTATTCTGAAAAAAGAAACAGATAGACAAGGTATAATCAAAAACCATGAAAGAATAATCAGTCATGCAGAACTTAGATTTGTGGTGCTTGAAATGCATTTAAAAATTTCCACAAGACTGTAAACCTCACTGCCACAGGATATCAGTGGCCAAAAGAGATTGAAAAGACTCCTAAAGTGACAGCATATTCATAAAAGATAAAAGTTTGTAAGACTTCAAATGGTGAAAAGGAAAACATCTTAGAGACAAAAAATCTGAAGGAACTAGGCTAAAGCCAATCTTTATTTACCTGGGGACTGGGTGAGATTTTTTTTTAATAAGAACATATGAGAAATATTCATGATAGTAATTCTTATACCTTCTAAAAATTATTATACCCATCACTGTTAGATCCAGAATATGGATGCTAGAGACTTTGGGTCTGATCTAGTCTGGTAGTACCTAGCTATATCCACCCCTATGGACACTGCAGGGAACGTGCACATAATAATCAACAAACAATGGCAACACCAAATGGCAAATAAATGACCTCACTGGATGCAATACAGATAACTAGTTTCAATAAGGACAACACACATTTTTGGAATATGAAATCTTTGGAAAGACATGTATGAAAAGTGCCCAAGAAATGCAAATATGATCTTGTACTGCTTAGTGAAGCACTTCTCACATCCAGGGAATTTCTGAAACTAGAATACAGGCACATAGATTAACTACTCTGATGGTTATAGTGCAACCTTTTTTCCCTTAGAAGTGAAAAATAATTATAACCAAAACCTCCAGTAAAATGCAGGGAAACCAAGGACATTCTACTGCATTTCTATGCCCCAGTAAGGAATCAAAGAATTTCCTGGTGAAATTATATCAGCACAGTGCAGCCTTCAGCCTTTAGGAATTAATAGATATTTCTTCTCTTTTCCACATCCTTCTATTACAGGTTGCTCCTAGAAAATGTACATCTATTGGAAGGTAAATAGACAGTGACATTAATACTCCTTGCATTCATACCAATAACATGAAAGATCATTAATGATGATTCAGACCCCACAGCATGTCTTCTCAGAAGAGATTTGCCAGCTTGCACACCTAATTATGTACAGATACTCATGTTGCAAAAGAGACAATAATCACTTATTTAATTAGCACCTTTCTTGGGTTCACAGAGAATCTTTCTAGACAGAAAGTTGTCATTTTTTCCACTTAGCTGTTTCCTCTGCCCTGTTCCCCCACTTCTCCTCCTGTCCTTAAATCTTCATTTTGGTAACCTTAACTTCTAGAAAGGTAAGTGACAGAAACCAGTGGCAATATTTCTTTCTCCAGCTTCACAATAGGTAATCTCTTACAATATCAGTTTAGCAGCAGGTGGACAATAAAACGTCATCTGAGAAAAGCACAAAGAGGAGAGAAAGATGCACAAACAGAATTTATTCTGCATCAAAGCTAAGTGGGAAAGTGGGAATCACATCCTCAAATGTTTCTTAGGGCTCTTTCTCATCTTTTTGTGTCTATCAATGCAGTAGTATGAGTGCCATATAGAATTACTTCCCTCTCTTTAGGTCCTGCAGTTTAAAGTTCAGTAGTGATCTTGCGTTTCAAAAGTGAGAGCATCCAGGATTCCTCTAACTCAATATCCTATAGGGAAAATAAGCGTATCTTATTTTCTTTCAGTAAGATATAGGGCATTGTGTCTGGCATAGAGCAAAGCACACATGAATATTAGAGGCAACATTTCCTAAATTGCCTATCTATTATCAAGTGGCAGTGTAAATATCTGGAGTGGTTGATCCGCTATTTGGTTTCTGTTGAACTCAGGACATGCCTCTGCTGCTCACCATGTAAAAGTCAGCATTTTGTGGACTAAACAATTGCACATTACACAGGATATGCACTTCTGTGTATCTCTGAGAAATCAGTATGCAGAACTGATTCAGATTGCCACAGGGATAGAGTTCAGTATCTGAATTCCGGATAGTACTTGTGCTTGAACCACGGTTTCCAAACAGAGGTTTTCTCTTATGGAGATAGTGGATTTGCTTGTCCCATAGGGCATTTAAAGGGCTTATAAAATGAAAGAGATTAGTGTGATACTCAGGACTGACCTTTTGCATATCATATAGCAGTTTTTCTCAGCAGATCTATACTAATCCCTAAGCACCCTATTCTCCATAGTGATTTGAAGTGACGGGGAAAGCATATCCAGTGCTAAATTCTTCAATTAGAGTTACTTACAGTTTGAACTTCTCCTTGGTTTTACTTCTTTGTTAAATTGTTATGCATTTATTCACAAGGTGGACAGATACCATAATTCTCCCACAAAACCACTGTAATCAGTCAGTCAATTCCTATTATTCCTTAATTCTTAGCATACTAGTATTTGTTGATGTTACCCCAGTTCAGAGTGTGATGCTGAGTGCTTTCATTTAATGGATACTTTGTCTAGATTTTGGTGGGTAAATATTAAGTGCTGTTCAAATACAAACTTGACTTTGGAAGATCACTCTGTCTATGAGTCAGAGATCTCAGTGATGTGACTCCAAAGAGCAAAAGAAATACATGTGATTACAATCTACAGAATATTTTAGCATTTAAAGTAGGCATTCGCATCATCTTACTGATATTCAGACAGAATAGCTATAACTCCACATGCAGATTCCCAGTTAATCAATACGCCTTCATTAGATTGACATACAGTTCCTGCATCCCCCCAGCAGGAAGCCTGATGGTGACAGACACCTGTCATACTCTCACCCACCCTGAGCTGCTGCTGCTGGCAGGCAGAGTGAGCCCTAGCCGGCTCAGAACTCTCTCTGCAAATTTGTTTTGTACCTTCCTACCTGCCCTATACCCCAAAGCCTTCAGTGTGTTTCCTATCTGCATTACACTATCCATAATTGCCATGCCTTTTCTTTGGTTTCCTGATCCGCTTCTACACTCTCTACCAGATATTCCCTACAGTATTTGCCTTCATCTCCCGCTTTCACCCACCCTTATTCTCCTATCTCTTCAAAGACCCTGCACAATTGTTCTAGTTTAGGCTGGGATAGAGTTAATTTTCTTCTTGGTAGCTGGTATAGTGCTGTGTTTGGGATTTAGTATGAGAATAATGTTGATAACTCACCAATATTTTACTGTTGCTAAGTAGTACTTACTCGAAGTCAAGGACTTTACAGTGTGGGAGGAGCGAGCCTGTAGCTGCATGGTACTTAGTTGCCAGCTGGGATTAAACCACAAGAGTGATACTCCTCTCCTCCTCCAGCATCTTGCAACCAGGCAGCTTCCCTCTTCCTGTGATCCCTGTTGATTTGGACTCCTCTTCCACCCTCAACAGGAACAACCCAAACTTACCCATCAGCAACACATCCTTTACCTGTATATTTTCTCAGCTTTTCAGACCTGTCTGGCGGGCAGTTCAGATTTATATATTGTGCAATGTGTTTACTTACACAGTATACACAATCCTAAAATGGAGAAGATTGTAAACAACATGCAGACAGTTGTCTTAAGACACTAGGATCAGATAAAACTCCTTACTTCTCAGGGGCTAACAGAAAAGACTCTAGATAGGGAGCTTAAGAACAGAAAATAGCATCCCTCATGCCTTATGATACACCCTATAGTCAGAAATTATTTCACAAAATGAAAACTAATGTAACTATGTCTTTTACAGTGCTTATGTAGTCAGAAAAATAATCTCTCAAATGTGTGCAATAACTCCACCTGGTGATTCTCAACATGATATTGTCAGACTTAGAGCTGTCTCTTTTGAGAAACAGGGGAGCGTAGGTGTTATACAAAGTAAAAGCCTAATCTGTAACTTAAGTAGCATAGTTTTGCATATAAGCCCTACACTTTGTTGTTAGCCTTTCTTTGGCTTGACCTGTAGATAGCATTTCAGACTTAAAACATGTATAAATTGGAAAGTAGTGCCCATCCTGCCACCAGAATATGTATCAAGGGTTTGGTATGATAGTAGGAACTATGTACATCCCACAGTAGATTGTGAAACACTTAATAACTTCTAAATTTAAATTATCATATTCATAGGCAGAATATGATAAACATCACCACCTCCTTCATAACTCATACTTCATTTTCCAGAAATGGATAACAACAGTGCTGCTGACATTCAAAATGCAGAGAAGTAAATAGGCCAAAACCCCACACCTTTAAAGCATCAATTCCAAAGGTTGTCCAAGCTTTGGATGGTCCTCCAGAGGAAATTGATTTTTGATACTAAAATCATAGACTACTGTGGATTTAAAGGGAGTTCATTGTTATCCTATTGCTGTAACAATAACATTTCCTATGTCTTTCAGACTAAAACAAGAGGTACTAAGCTAGGTTTTCCTGCCTCTCAAGCCACATCCTTAATGTAAAAGTTTTTCAAAACCTGCACAGATCCTCTCAAGGCAGACCATTTGAAAAAAACAGATCTAATTCTCTACAGTATATTGTCAAAGTTTCTAGCTTTGATCAGAACTAGCCAAAAACTGCATATACAGATTGACATAGATGTATTGGAGACTTCATTTGCTATAGGTTCTGCTAGTGAGATGTCTCAGCCTATTTGTGATACTGTCATACCTTACCAGAAATTCTAACAAGCCTTGATATAACATACGAAAAAAATCTCAATTATGAGCATGTCATAAAATAAATACAATAAAGGTAAATCCCACTTGAATTAGAACAAGGTTTTCAAAATATTTCCCTCGGTCCAGACAGGTTTTTTTTCCTTGATTTTATGGGGAAGAAAAAGAAACATATCAAAACTCATTGACTGAAAATGTTATCAGAACTCATTGATTTGCAGTAGAAGGCTTTTTGAGTGGGAAAGTCATCTGAAATTGGAAAAAAGAATCTCAAATACCTTTTACTAGTTAGCTCATACTTCAGAAGCACTGATATAGAACTGAAGACGTAAATCACCCCAGTAAAAGGTCACTGGGTAAGTACTCTATCCCTACTGAGACATGAGCTAAACAACACCTGGTTTTGCCTGCTATCTGGAGGCTCACTCACCTTTTCTCTGCTGGCTTTGTGGAGTCTAAGGTTAGCATATCTACCAGGGCCACCCCTTTTAAAAGGAAGCTATCTATTCCTACTGACTGCTAAAGAAGATTTAATTTAGTGCAAATATTACAGAATTGTACACTGGGAAAGAAAAGGACAGGACTTCTGAAGAGTGTCACTAAACTGACAAAAGTTACAGAAGGAGCTTCTGCTCAACTCCATGTCTGGGCAATTGGAAAAATCCTGTTGCACTGCTCTAGATTTACCTCATTAAGTGAAAGACCTCACTCAGAAACAAGGTCTGCTGCCTCAGAGGGTTGTTTTTTCATATTGTGCCACGTACAAGGACAAATCATATAAGAGAGTCAGTTTGAAAGTCCACCTGACCTCTGGAAAGCAGATCAACACTTTGCAAAACAGTCTTAAAATAAAACCTGTGCCAGGTCACTGCTTATTTGTGACACAGTAGCAGAGGGATACTCTGGGGTAACTGAATGTTATAAGGGCACAAGCAGGAACTTTGCATAAATACGGGGAGCTTGAACACTAACTGGCTAGGGAAGTAGAAGCTGGCTATATAAGGAGGAAGAAACAAATAAACATAAGGAGGAAGAGAGCTTTTATTTCAGCAAATTTGGATTTCTCTTCACTTTGTCACTTAAGATGATTGACTGAATCTGCACAGGAGGTGAGCTGAATCACAAGGTGATAAAGCTCTATAGAAAACCCTTCTTTAAAAGAAAAAAAAAAAACCAACCAAACAACAACTCATTTGACTTGATGTAGGATTCCCAGAAATATTTCTAGTGTAGTTTATTTTGGGGGGAAGATGGAAGAGGTGAGCAAGGTCTGGCTAAGTTTCTTACTGAAGCATTAAGCAAGCCCATGTAATCTCCTTGTTACAAGCGCCAGTCCTGTTCCTCAGATGGTAAAGCCATTTTGGTATTTGCCTAAACTGTGTATTTTTTATGCCAAAGACTCTCTGGGCATATCAGCACAAGCAGGTATAGAAGAGACTCCCACTTTGTATTGTATCTACGTCAAATTGTTATAACATGAGCAAAATCTAGCTGCAAAGCTGAACAGCTAGCTTAAACCAAATAGCTAAAACACCTTTTTTTCCCATCCTTTTTTGTTTTCTGTTTGTTTGGGGTTTTGTTTGTTTGTTTAATAAATGTATCTATAGGAGATGCAAAGCACAAATTTCTGGATCAGATGAGCATCCTGTTTTTATCTTCAGTGTCATTAATGGCACCACAAGTCACTACTGCCTCTGGAGCACACAGAAGTGCAGCAGAACCATGTGTACGCTGCTGTGAAGAAGCCAAAGGAGACTAAAACTAGTTGCAACAGGTTTGTTTTTTATTTTTTTTAAATTATTTCTTTTCCGTAATACATACTTGGATCAAAAAGCAAAAGCCAGAGCATGCTTCATCCCAAATCACCCAGAATTCAGAGAAGTAGACAGAAGAGTGCTTTGCAATAGAGAGCTGTGCAGAGGCACCAAGTTATTAATATTTATATGGCTCCTTTGCTAATGTAGTTATACTGTTTCCAAGCTACATGCAGCATTTCCCTGTTACTGCACAAAGTCATGATCAGACACTAACACAGAGTGACAATGCACACAGTAATCACTCTGCAGGACTCTGAATGGGCACAGCTGTGGGTGTATGTACGTACAGTTACTCAGTAAATTGTTTATAAATTGACTTTGGGGTACAGGGCATTCGGGGTTCAGTAGCTCCTCATTTAGAAATGCTGCCCACCTTAGTCTGATGTACTATTTTCCTGCAATGGGTTCTTTGTAACCAATTTGCTTTACTTGTGAATACCAATGCTCATTTTTATCCATATCAAAGCCACTTGTTAGTGCTTCTGCTCCTTTGCCGGCAGATTTGTCTCAGTTAAGTTTAGCTGTCTAGAAAAAGTGTAGCAGTTTAATGGTTCACAATCTATGAAAAGAGGTATGAGCCTCCAGAGACCAATTCGTGTCAGAAACATATCTTAGGATGGACCAACTCTGCTTCCTTCTCTCCACCAATGGCACATGAAGACTGATCTGATAGTTTAGACTGCATAGCTATTTGTTAGTTTACGACAGTTCTTCTGCAGATGATCCATGCATTTGAAACAAATAGATTTAAAAAAATGCATGATTATTAACAGATATCACAGTTTCAGCATGACTGTTCGGAGCACTTCTCAAAGTGAAGGTATTTTCACCAAGAAATTGGCAGTTGCTCAGATATTGTCCAATGAACATTATGACTCAACTCATTAACAGTAAATGTGTCCCTTTCATTCACAAAAGTATTTCTGAATCATTCCACAAGTCCTATCCATCAAGAATCACCATATGGTAAAGAATTTAGTAATAAAAATCCTGAGCATTGTGACACTTCTCAAGGCTGTAGCTCCTGAAGACATTACTGTAGCTCCTGAAGACATTACGTGTATTAAGGCAAATGCAAGCACATATGGGTTTATTCCTTGCAGCAAATCCAGAATAAATTCATACAAAGATGGAAATTGCATGCAATGCTGTCGTGGTTTAAACCCAGCCGGCAACTTGGAACCACGCAGCCGCTCGCTCACTCCCCAACTTTTCCTTCCTCCCCCCGCTCCCGGAGGGATGGGGAGGAGAATCGGAGGAATGTAACTCCCACGAGTTGAGATAACAGCTCTCCAGTAACTAAGGTATAATACAAACCACTACTGCTACCAATAATAATGATAAGAGGAATAACAAGGGAAAAGGACACAACCACTCACCACCCACTGACCGATACCCAGCCCGACCCGAGCAGCGATCTGGGGCCTTCCGGGTAACTCCCCCCAGTTTATATACTGGGCATGACGTGCTGTGGTATGGAATACCCCTTTGGCCAGTTTGGGTCAGGTGTCCTGCCTCTGCTTCCTCCTGGCTTCCCCTCCTCTCTGGCAAAGCATGAGACTGAGAAAGTCCTTGGTCAGAGTAAACATTACTTAGCAACAACTAAAAACATCGGTGTTATCAGCATTGTTCCCAGACTGAAAGTCAAAACCACAGCACTGCACCAGCTACTGAGAAGGAGAAAAAATGACTGCTGTAGCTGAACCCAGGACAAATGCCATTGTATTGAGCATGAAAATTTGACATTTTAGGAAGTTAACAAATGATTCCAAATGTTTAAGAAGTCAGCTAGAACTAAATTCATGATGTCTTTCAGTAATATGAAATATAACAGCCCATGAAAAACACTCAGTGGCGAAGTATGTGTGCTGAAGAACTCAGTATTCCAGATGGAGATAATAACATGTTATACTGTTATGTAAAACCTACACCCATAGAGCACATAGTATCATCCCTTTTACCTTTGTCCACGTCCTGCCCTTCTTTGCTCCCACACTTCAGGGAGCCCAACAGAAGGAAATAGGGAATTCCCAGTCCCAAGTGGGCAGTGTCACTCATCAGCACTAAAAACAGTATTGAATCTGATATTGTTAGCGATTTGTCTCTAATAGTTTTGCAAATGGCTGTGATTTCAGAGGAACTGCCCAGTCAACATAAACCTGTAGCTTTTCACAGTGACCAGCACTGGAGGCTTCACAGTAAGTTGCAAGAAGCCTTTAAAAATATTGTTAAAAGATCGCTTATTTTCTCAACTACTACTAGTAAATAAGTTCCGACTCACAAAAGTATAGGAAGTGTAGAAACATATAATCCACTATGGGATAGTTATTACACTCTACGGATTTTTTTGATCCTATTTAAAAAAGCACCAACCTGTAGTTTTACTTACTTGGCATTAAATAGTGTCACTAAAGAAGTGAGTTCCACTACTGAACTATGCATACTATGAGAACACATTTCTGCCAGATTTTGAAGGGAAAAGAAAAAAATTGCAGGATAGAGTAGCTTATAGAATCATAGAATAGTTAGGGTTGGAAAGGACCTCAAGATCATCTAGTTCCACCCCCCCTGCCATGAGCAGGGATGCCTCACACTAGACTATGTCACCCAAGGCTCTGTCCAACCTGGCCTTGAACACCGCCAAGGGAGAACTTGGAAAATTAAAAAAACCAGTCTGACAGAGCAGCATAAGAGCTTGCCCATAGCTGTATTGTTTTATATCTATAGTTGAGCTTGAAAATGCACTTTTCTGTTTATTTATATATTATCACAGATGTGCTTAGGAAAGGAAGAAATCAGAATCACAAGGGCATTTTCTTTAATCTGGTGCATTCAGTTATTATTTCATCAAATCCTAGGACTAAATCCTGGGTGGCTTCACTATCAGGACAGCTGACACTAACTGTCCTGGGTTCAGCTACAGCAGTCATTTTTTCTCCTTCTTAGTAGCTGGTGCAGTGCTGTGGTTTTGACTCTCAGCCTGGGAACAACGCTGATAACACCGATGCTTTCAGTTGTTGCTCAGTAATGTTTACTCTGACCAAGTGTTTTTCCCAGTCTCATGCTCGGCCAGGGAGAAGGGGAAGCCGGGAGAAAGCAGAGGCAGGACACCTGACCCAAACTGGCCAAAGGGCTATTCCATACCACAGCATGTCATGCCCAGTATATAAACTGGGAAGAGTTACCCGGAAGGCCCAGATCGCTGCTTGGGTCAGGCTGGGTATCGGTCGACGGGTGGTGAGCGATTGTGTCCTTTTCCCTTGTTATTCCTCTTATCATTATCATTGGTAGCAGTAGTGGTTTGTATTATACCTTAGTTACTGGAGTGCTGTTATCTCAACCCGTGGGAGTTACATTCCTCCGATTCTCCTCCCCATCCCTCCGGGAGCAGGGGGAGGAAGGAAGAGGGGGGGGAGTGAGCGAGCGGCTGCGTGGTTCCAAGTTGCCTGCTGGGCTTGAACCACGACACTGACTTATATTGTAATTTTAATTCCATCTTGGGTTTGATTATTTATAGACAGACATAATGCAGAGCCTATGATGCTGTATGAAACAAGACGTAAAAAGCCAAAGTCAGACCTTTCTTGCACTTTATGAAAAAATGTCTCTAGTTCAGTGGAGAAACCCAAATCTGTCCCAGTGTGTTGAGATTAATGCCCTAAACACAGCCTTATGTTCTAAAAATATATTATTGATTATCCATATCCTTGAAGAATTATTATCACATACAAGCTTCTGCGATCCATATATGTACCTTTGCCAGTTTAGAAAAACATGGCCTGATCCTGTAGTTTGCTTTATGTGGGTAAAGCACATGTGCCAGTCACTATAATTAACTTCAGCAGAAACATTCAGATTTTCTCAGCTGAGTGAAATTCCACAGCAGATCTGAGGAGTAAAAATGAGAGAGAGAGTAAGTGTCCCTTCTTTCCACAGCCCTCCTGCTGTGGTTGAAGTTCCAAACTGAACTATATTCTTTGCCCAACCCTAGATATGAACCTTTCCATGTCTAATAGCTTATAGCCAACATTTCAGGGTTTTCTAGAAGACCCATCAGTTGATTAGTTCAAGAGTTTCCAGCTGTGACTGCAGAGTTTCCATGAACCCTCTGCCTCAGCACGGGATTCATGGTCCTGTGTGTATATCACATGCAGGATTCACAGCTGGGGGTGGGGCAATCCTGCCCCTTCCCTGCTTTTTGCTCAGGGAAGGGCAGTCAAAGCCATGACTTGTAGGGAACACCTGAAGACTCAAAGTCAGACAAACAAAGAGGAAGATGAACCAGGAGGAGGTAACACTAGTTATCCAGTATTATTTAACTGAGGCAAGTGTCTTCATCAATGGCTATTCGGAGGGAGGACAAAAAGGAGGCTAAACTGGCTGATGCTACCCACAGCTGCTAATTTGTGCTGAGAGAGAAATATCAACTGCACTGTTAATTTCTGTATTATGGAAATTAATCCTCTCATTTGCACAGTAGGAAGCCAAATTACACCATCAAATGCACAAATAAATCTGACGTTTTGAGAATTTGACATTGTACCACTAACAGCTGGTTCCAGCAATATTTCCTACCTCACAGAGAGAGGATAAAGGTGTCTTCACTAGACAAAGACACTGGCAGAAAAGCAGCCAGATCCTCAGCTGATGAAATCTGGCAAAGGTCTCCCAGTTTAAAGAGAACAGCTGTGACCTGCCTCCCAGAAATGCAGAAAATAAGGAAAGATGCATTTGTGAGTGGGGGGAGAAAACATCTTTTTAAACTAGCAAGAGAAGTTGACATGGGACCTATTGCAACTTCACATTCCAGCCTGAGTGTATTCCGTTTGTAAGTGCTGCCTGTAGGTACCATAGAGAACTTTTGTCCTAAAAGCATAACATCTTGACAGACAACACAAAACTAAAATAGGAGAGGTGAAAAAGGTCTACCTGCATTCATACAGCACTGAGAGCCATATCCTCTAGTAAAGCTACATTGTCTGTCACTTGACTTGAATGACAACTACAAAATGCCCGAGGGACATTAGGTCTTGTGAGGGAAGTATTTAAATCATTTTTAGTTAGTTTAGTTTTACTTAATTGCTATTCTGTATTAGAGAGTCAAAGACTTTCAGATACATCACAGATTCCGTGAACATGAGGAATAATAATCTGCCAACTGATTTTCACTCACCTATATTCTTATTCTTTGTTGATCCAATCCTCTCACAGTTTATATTTCTAAATGTCAACTTTTAAAAGTTACTGAAAAAACACACATAATTTATAAAAAAACCAAACAACCATTAGACCAATGATGCTTTTCCCTAAGTCATTGATTAGTGAGGGATGCTGAACAATCAGCAGCTAGTATAGTCTAACCTCTTGCTGACGACCAGCTTGATTACACCCCTCCGACAAATGCTGCTTATATCCAAAGCACTCCTATATATTTCATCAACCCCCCATAAACCAATTAAGACTGCTCTTTCACTTAGGAAATGTAATAAAAAGAAGACAGAGATCTTTCATAGCAAGCATGAGCTACACCTGCCAATTCAAGCCTAGCTACGTTTACATTCTATACTTAGAAATTAAAAAGTGTATATTCTTACCTGACTCCAGGATCTTTGGCCTTAGGAAAACATGCACATATTCTGAAAACAATAACAAAAAGAGTTAGCAATATCAGCTGAAATTCCATTTGAAATGGTTACAGAACTCCTCCCTCACACCCCATCTGCTTCCCAAAGCAAACTAGTTGAGTATAACCTTGTCTGTAGTTAGTTCTATCGTACAGCAACACAATTAAGATCTGATCTGCAACCACGTGCTTTAAATAAAAGGCAGCTCGTCATATGACCTGCTCATTAAGCGCTCTATTCCAAATGCATACAAAGATGTCATGGTAATTAACAAGGCACAAAAGCTTTGGGAGTTAAAGATGCAAAAAGGGCTCAGTTGAGACTTACCCTTACATTTACAGGATAATAGCTATAAGTCTATGAATATAGATTTCATTTTAAAATCTATTTGCTCTCAGGATGGCATTCCAGAATTATTCTCTTTGAAAAGATAAATTTTGTTTTCTATTCTTTGAGATCCTAAAGAATTATTTTGAGTGCTTTTAGGATCTATTCCTTCTCCTTTCTCTTAAGCTTCAAGGCCTCTTGATAATGTTTCATAGAAGGATTTGAAACATTTTGAAATGAAGTTTTACCATGTAACAAGTCATTTTTACATCAACTACCACTTCTAAATCTCTGTTTATCACCTTCAGCCCTACTTTTGAGCTTCTTTATTTTTCTACCCTATACTTCAGCCCTAACTTTTCCAAATCTCTATACCCTTACCTTGCATGGAACAAAACTCCTTCCCATTGTTATTTCACTCAAATACTCTCTACTTCCTCCTTGGACAGCTAGGCAAACATGAAGCTAGAACAGCTGGGATAGCAATCTCTTTAGCTTTTCTTTTCTTTTATTTTTCTTCCCCCCTAATGGCATTTAGAATGATCTGTTTTTTTAGCTCACAAGATACAGAGTCTTCTGCAATAATATTAACCAAAAGCCTAAATGAAAGGATACAAATCATGGGAGGACAATTTAAAAGCCATACCTGCATTAAGAGGAAATAGACCTCTTGCCACAGATGCAATTGCTTCTCCTTTAAATAGCAAGAGAACAGGATTTCTTATAGACCAATTAATTGGGTGCATTTCACAGCTTTTTCAGTATCTATTTCTCACTGTGCCTGAAGCTAAATCCCTAGGGTCCTCCCATCTTCTCAGTAGTAGGTTCATCTTTTCCTGTATTTTTCTTATGATACTGAGTTTTCATAATACAGCTAAATACTGCATACCTAAACAAAAAGTGCTAGGAGAGAAAACTCACACAGTAATCATGGTGCTGGCTGGAGAATGTGCTTTCTTTTTTAACAATACAAACTCAAAAGTAAAATAAAAATTCAGCTAAGGCTTAGGACAGGATCTTTTGTGGGCATTTTCCTGCTTTGCACTGGGAGAAAATTCTGGCTTTTGTCCACCTGCAAGGCTGGCAGCAGAGTAACCCACCAGAGCATTTTCAGGAGTATGAGGAACTAGACTTGGGTATTCTCAGGTTCAGAGAAACACTTTCAACCAGGTCTGGAGTAAGGCTCTGTTGAGCATCCAGCTAAAAAATCGTTCCACTTTTGTAGGTGGTGGCACAGGCCTGACAAGGGAGACAGTCTGTAAAATCTCTAATTAAGACTTGTTGGGATAAAGAAAATACCTCTAGAATCAGCTCAAAATCAGATGAAGACAGTACTTAACCATGACTCCTCCACAGTATAGCAAAGCTGCTTAACTATATAGCTTACCATGTTTTCTCTTAAACACCCCATCCCAAAGGAACCATGAGGTACCTTTGATTTCATTATTGCATGACTGACAAGATGCTCAGCCCAGTGCTGGCCAGGATCCCCCTAGCTGACCCCTCTCTTCCTGAGGACTACAAAAGGAATCCAGCTGGACTTCACCCCCAAAACAGTTGTTGCAGTCAGCTTCCTAAAATTATGAGGGATAAATGTGGGCCTTGAAGTCCTTCTACAATACTGCTGCATTCCCATTAGCCAGGAGCAGTAATAAACAGCTCCCTTTCCCTGGAGTCAGGAAGGGAGCATCATGTGGACATGAAGGAATTTTATAACAGGCCTAAGCTGCAGGATTTCTTCTTTTTCCCTTAGGGTGCCTGGTCCTGAAGGCCCTTCAAAGACTGAAACACAGTTCACAGATGCTGACTTTGCTAAGTTTTCATCTAGGGGAAAAGAAGAGGGAAATAATAAATACCAGATATAGATTTTTCGTTCAAACAAACCAAAGGGGACTGGGAAAGCATGAGTCTTGTTCTTATTTCTTATCAAAATTGCTAAAAATTAGCTGACCCAAAACAATAATAATAGCAATAGTAATGATCTTGATGATGATAAATCTATAGGGATATGCATTATTTTAAGAAAGATTGAGAAAAAAATATATACCTGAACGTGAAAAACGTGAAACATGGGGGAAAAGAAAACAAATGCGCATTTCACAAAGAACAACAAATATAGAAGATAAGTCATCTGAGTGACCACTGGTGTAGGG